>NW_028226104.1:0-76254 GCF_052327205.1 Somniosus microcephalus | reverse complement strand
GAAGGAGAAGGTGAAGTCTGGAGGGTGAAGCAGAAGAAGTAGAAGAAGGAGAAGGAGAAGGTGATGTCAGGAGGGTGAATCAGAAGAAGCAGAAGAAGGAGAAGGAGAAGGTGATGGCTGGAGGGTGAATCAGAAGAAGTAGAAGAAGGAGAAGGAGAAGGTGAAGTCTGGAGGGTGAATCAGAAGAAGTAGAAGAAGGAGAAGGAGAAGGTGAAGTCTGGAGGGAGAATCAGAAGAAGTAGAAGAAGGAGAAGGAGAAGGTGAAGTCAGGAGGGTGAATCAGAAGAAGTAGAAGAAGCAGAAGGAGAAGGTGATGTCTGGAGGGTGAATCAGAAGAAGTAGAAGAAGGAGAAGGAGAAGGTGAGGTCTGGAGGGTGAATCAGAAGAAGCAGAAGAAGGAGAAGGAGAAGGTGAAGTCTGGAGGGTGAATCAGAAGAAGCAGAAGAAGGAGAAGGAGAAGGTGAAGACTGGAGGGTGAATCAGAAGAAGTAGAAGACGGAGAAGGAGAAGATGAAGTCTGGAGGGTGAATCAGAAGATGTAGAAGAAGGAGAAGGAGAAGATGAGGTCTGGAGGGTGAATCAGAAGAAGCAGAAGAAGGAGAAGGAGAAGGTGAGGTCTGGAGGGTGAATCAGAAGAAGCAGAAGAAGGAGAAGGAGAAGGTGAAGTCTGGAGGGTGAATCAGAAGAAGCAGAAGAAGGAGAAGGAGAAGGTGAAGTCAGGAGGGTGAATCAGAAGAAGCAGAAGAAGGAGAAGGAGAAGCTGAAGTTAGGAGGGTGAATCAGAAGAAGCAGAAGAAGGAGAAGGAGAAGGTGAAGTCAGGGGGGTGAAGCAGAAGAAGTAGAAGAAGGAGAAGGAGAAGGTGAAGTCAGGAGGGTGAAGCAGAAGAAGCAGAAGAAGGAGAAGGAGAAGGTGAATTCTGGCGGGCGCAGCAGAAGAAGCAGAAGAAGGAGAAGGAGAAGGTGAAGTCTGGAGGGTGAAGCAGAAGAAGCAGAAGAAGGAGAAGGAGAAGGTGAAGTCTGGAGGGTGAATCAGAAGAAGTAGAAGAAGGAGAAGGAGAAGGTGAAGTCAGGAGGGTGAAGCAGAAGAAGCAAAAAAGGAGAAGGAGAAGGGGAAGTCCGGAGGGTGAAGCAGAAGAAGCAGAAGAAGGAGAAGGATAAGGTGATGTCTGGAGGGCGAAGCAGAAGAAGCAGAAGAAGGAGAAGGAGAAGGTGAAGTCTGGAGGGTGAAGCAGAAGAAGCAGAAGAAGGAGAAGGAGAAGGTGAAGTCTGGAGGGTGAATCAGAAGAAGTAGAAGAAAAGAGAAGGAGAAGGTGAAGTCTAGAGGGTGAATCAGAAGAAGCAGAAAAAGGAGAAGGAGAAGGTGAAGTCTGGAGGGTGAATCAGAAGAAGTAGAAGAAGGAGAAGGAGAAGGTGTAGTCTGGAGGGTGAATCAGAAGAAGCAGAAGAAGGAGAAGGAGAAGGTGAAGTCAGGGGGGTGAAGCAGAAGAAGTAGAAGAATGAGAAGGAGAAGATGAAGTCAGGAGGGTGAATCAGAAGAAGCAGAAGAAGGAGAAGGAGAAGGTGAAGTCAGGGGGGTGAAGCAGAAGAAGTAGAAGATGGAGAAGGAGAAGGTGAAGTCAGGAGGGTGAATCAGAAGAAGCAGAAGAAGGAGAAGGAGATGGTGAAGTCTGGCGGGAGCAGCAGAAGAAGCAGAAGAAGGAGAAGGAGAAGGTGAAGTCTGGAGGGTGAAGCAGAAGAAGCAGAAGAAGGAGAAGGAGAAGGTGAAGTCTGGAGGGTGAATCAGAAGAAGTAGAAGAAGGAGAAGGAGAAGGTGAAGTCAGGAGGGTGAAGCAGAAGAAGCAGAAGAAGGATAAGGAGAAGGTGAAGTCTGGAGGGTGAATCAGAAGAAGCAGAAGAAGGAGAAGGAGAAGGTGAAGTCTGGGGGGTGAATCAGAAGAAGCAGAAGAAGGAGAAGGAGAAGGTGAAGTCAGGAGGGTGAATCAGAAGAAGCAGAAGAAGGAGAAGGAGAAGGTGAAGTTAGGAGGGTGAATCAGAAGAAGCAGAAGAAGGAGAAGGAGAAGGTGAAGTCAGGGGGGTGAAGCAGAAGAAGTAGAAGAAGGAGAAGGAGAAGGTGAAGTCAGGAGGGTGAATCAGAAGAAGCAGAAGAAGGAGAAGGAGAAGGTGAAGTTAGGAGGGTGAATCAGAAGAAGCAGAAGAAGGAGAAGGAGAAGGTGAAGTCAGGGGGGTGAAGCAGAAGAAGTAGAAGAAGGAGAAGGAGAAGGTGAAGTCAGGAGGGTGAAGCAGAAGAAGCAGAAGAAGGAGAAGGAGAAGGTGAAGTCTGGCGGGCGCAGCAGAAGAAGCAGAAGAAGGAGAAGGAGAAGGTGAAGTCTGGAGGGCGAAGCAGAAGAAGCAGAAGAAGGAGAAGGAGAAGGTGAAGTCTGGAGGGTGAAGCAGAAGAAGCAGAAGAAGGAGAAGGAGAAGGTGAAGTCTGGAGGGTGAATCAGAAGAAGTAGAAGAAGGAGAAGAAGAAGGTGAAGTCAGGAGGGTGAAGCAGAAGAAGCAAAAAAGGAGAAGGAGAAGGGGAAGTCCGGAGGGTGAAGCAGAAGAAGCAGAAGAAGGAGAAGGATAAGGTGATGTCTGGAGGGCGAAGCAGAAGAAGCAGAAGAAGGAGAAGGAGAAGGTGAAGTCTGGAGGGTGAAGCAGAAGAAGCAGAAGAAGGAGAAGGAGAAGGTGAAGTCTGGAGGGTGAATCAGAAGAAGTAGATGAAAAGAGAAGGAGAAGGTGAAGTCAGGAGGGTGAATCAGAAGAAGCAGAAGAAGGAGAAGGAGAAGGTGAAGTCAGGGGGGTGAAGCAGAAGAAGTAGAAGAAGGAGAAGGAGAAGGTGAAGTCAGGAGGGTGAAGCAGAAGAAGCAGAAGAAGGAGAAGGAGAAGGTGAAGTCTGGCGGGCGCAGCAGAAGAAGCAGAAGAAGGAGAAGGAGAAGGTGAAGTCTGGAGGGTGAAGCAGAAGAAGCAGAAGAAGGAGAAGGAGAAGGTGAAGTCTGGAGGGTGAATCAGAAGAAGTAGAAGAAGGAGAAGGAGAAGGTGAAGTCAGGAGGGTGAAGCAGAAGAAGCAGAAGAAGGAGAAGGAGAAGGCGAAGTCTGGAGGGTGAAGCAGAAGAAGCAGAAGAAGGAGAAGGAGAAGGTGAAGTCTGGAGGGCGAAGCAGAAGAAGCAGAAGAAGGAGAAGGAGAAGGTGAAGTCTGGAGGGTGAAGCAGAAGAAGCAGAAGAAGGAGAAGGAGAAGGTGAAGTCTGGAGGGTGAATCAGAAGAAGTAGAAGGAGGAGAAGGAGAAGGTGAAGTCAGGAGGGTGAAGCAGAAGAAGCAGAAGAAGGAGAAGGAGAAGGTGAAGTCTGGAGGGTGAAGCAGAAGAAGCAGAAGAAGGAGAAGGTGAAGTCTGGAGGGTGAAGCAGAAGAAGCAGAAGAAGGAGAAGGAGAAGGTGAAGTCAGGAGGGTGAATCAGAAGAAGTTGAAGAAGGAGAAGGAGAAGGTGTAGTCTTGAGGGTGAATCAGAAGAAGTAGACGAAGGAGAAGGAGAAGGTGAAGTCTGGAGGCTGAATCAGAAGAAGCAGAAGAAGGAGAAGGAGAAGGTGAAGTCTGGAGGGTGAATCAGAAGAAGTAGAAGAAGGAGAAGGAGAAGGTGAAGTCTGGAGGGTGAATCAGAAGAAGCAGAAGAAGGAGAAGGAGAAGGTGAAGTCTGGAGGGTGAATCAGAAGAAGCAGAAGAAGGAGAAGGAGAAGGTGAAGTCTGGAGGGTGAATCAGAAGAAGCAGAAGAAGGAGAAGGAGAAGGTGAAGTCTGGAGGGTGCATCAGAAGAAGCAGAAGAAGTAGAAGGAGAAGGTGAAGTCTGGAGGGTGAATCAGAAGAAGTAGAAGAAGGAGAAGGAGAAGGTGAAGTCTGGAGGGTGAATCAGAAGAAGTAGAAGGAGGAGAAGGAGAAGGTGAAGTCAGGAGGGTGAAGCAGAAGAAGCAGAAGAAGGAGAAGGAGAAGGTGAAGTCTGGAGGGTGAAGCAGAATAAGCAGAAGAAGGAGAAGGAGAAGGTGAAGTCTGGAGGGTGAAGCAGAAGAAGCAGAAGAAGGAGAAGGAGAAGGTGAAGTCAGGAGGGTGAATCAGAAGAAGTTGAAGAAGGAGAAGGAGAAGGTGTAGTCTTGAGGGTGAATCAGAAGAAGTAGACGAAGGAGAAGGAGAAGGTGAAGTCTGGAGGCTGAATCAGAAGAAGCAGAAGAAGGAGAAGGAGAAGGTGAAGTCTGGAGGGTGAATCAGAAGAAGTAGAAGAAGGAGAAGGAGAAGGTGAAGTCTGGAGGGTGAATCAGAAGAAGCAGAAGAAGGAGAAGGAGAAGGTGAAGTCTGGAGGGTGAATCAGAAGAAGCAGAAGAAGGAGAAGGAGAAGGTGAAGTCTGGAGGGTGAATCAGAAGAAGCAGAAGAAGGAGAAGGAGAAGGTGAAGTCTGGAGGGTGCATCAGAAGAAGCAGAAGAAGTAGAAGGAGAAGGTGAAGTCTGGAGGGTGAATCAGAAGAAGTAGAAGAAGGAGAAGGAGAAGGTGAAGTTTGGAGGGTGAATCAGAAGAAGCAGAAGAAGGAGAAGGAGAAGGAGAAGTCAGGAGGGTGAATCAGAAGAAGCAGAAGAAGGAGAAGGAAAAGGTGAAGTCTGGAGGGTGAATCAGAAGAAGCAGAAGAAGGAGAAGGAGAAGGTGAAGACTGGAGGGTGAATCAGAAGAAGTAGAAGAAGCAGAAGGAGAAGGTGAAGTCTGGAGGGTGAATCAGATGAAGTAGAAGAAGGAGAAGGAGAAGGTGAGGTCTGGAGGGTGAATCAGAAGAAGCAGAAGAAGGAGAAGGAGAAGGTGAAGTCTGGAGGGTGGATCAGAAGAAGCAGAAGAAGGAGAAGGAGAAGGTGAAGTCTGGAGGGTGAATCAGAAGAAGTAGAAGAAGGAGAAGGAGAAGGTGAAGTCAGGAGGGTGAAGCAGAAGAAGCAGAAGAAGGATAAGGAGAAGGTGAAGTCTGGAGGGTGAATCAGAAGAAGCAGAAGAAGGAGAAGGAGAAGGTGAAGTCTGGGGGGTGAATTAGAAGAAGCAGAAGAAGGAGAAGGAGAAGGTGAAGTCAGGAGGGTGAATCAGAAGAAGCAGAAGAAGGAGAAGGAGAAGGTGAAGTTAGGAGGGTGAATCAGAAGAAGCAGAAGAAGGAGAAGGAGAAGGTGAAGTCAGGGGGGTGAAGCAGAAGAAGTAGAAGAAGGAGAAGGAGAAGGTGAAGTCAGGAGGGTGAAGCAGAAGAAGCAAAAGAAGGAGAAGGAGAAGGTGAAGTCTGGCGGGCGCAGCAGAAGAAGCAGAAGAAGGAGAAGGAGAAGGTGAAGTCTGGAGGGCGAAGCAGAAGAAGCAGAAGAAGGAGAAGGAGAAGGTGAAGTCTGGAGGGTGAAGCAGAAGAAGCAGAAGAAGGAGAAGGAGAAGGTGAAGTCTGGAGGGTGAATCAGAAGAAGTAGAAGAAGGAGAAGAAGAAGGTGAAGTCAGGAGGGTGAATCAGAAGAAGTAGAAGAAGGAGAAGGAGAAGGTGAAGTCTGGAGGGTGAATCAGAAGAAGTAGAAGGAGGAGAAGGAGAAGGTGAAGTCAGGAGGGTGAAGCAGAAGAAGCAGAAGAAGGAGAAGGAGAAGGTGAAGTCTGGAGGGTGAAGCAGAAGAAGCAGAAGAAGGAGAAGGAGAAGGTGAAGTCTGGAGGGTGAAGCAGAAGAAGCAGAAGAAGGAGAAGGAGAAGGTGAAGTCAGGAGGGTGAATCAGAAGAAGTTGAAGAAGGAGAAGGAGAAGGTGAAGTCTGGAGGGTGAATCAGAAGAAGCAGAAGAAGGAGAAGGAGAAGGTGAAGTCTGGAGGGTGAATCAGAAGAAGCAGAAGAAGGAGAAGGAGAAGGTGAAGTCTGGAGGGTGAATCAGAAGAAGCAGAAGAAGGAGAAGGAGAAGGTGAAGTCTGGAGGGTGAATCAGAAGAAGCAGAAGAAGGAGAAGGAGAAGGTGAAGTCTGGAGGGTGCATCAGAAGAAGCAGAAGAAGTAGAAGGAGAAGGTGAAGTCTGGAGGGTGAATCAGAAGAAGTAGAAGAAGGAGAAGGAGAAGGTGAAGTTTGGAGGGTGAATCAGAAGAAGCAGAAGAAGGAGAAGGAGAAGGAGAAGTCAGGAGGGTGAATCAGAAGAAGCAGAAGAAGGAGAAGGAAAAGGTGAAGTCTGGAGGGTGAATCAGAAGAAGCAGAAGAAGGAGAAGGAGAAGGTGAAGACTGGAGGGTGAATCAGAAGAAGTAGAAGAAGCAGAAGGAGAAGGTGAAGTCTGGAGGGTGAATCAGATGAAGTAGAAGAAGGAGAAGGAGAAGGTGAGGTCTGGAGGGTGAATCAGAAGAAGCAGAAGAAGGAGAAGGAGAAGGTGAAGTCTGGAGGGTGAATCAGAAGAAGCAGAAGAAGGAGAAGGAGAAGGTGAAGTCTGGAGGGTGAATCAGAAGAAGTAGAAGAAGGAGAAGGAGAAGGTGAAGTCAGGAGGGTGAAGCAGAAGAAGCAGAAGAAGGATAAGGAGAAGGTGAAGTCTGGAGGGTGAATCAGAAGAAGCAGAAGAAGGAGAAGGAGAAGGTGAAGTCTGGGGGGTGAATTAGAAGAAGCAGAAGAAGGAGAAGGAGAAGGTGAAGTCAGGAGGTTGAAACAGAAGAAGCAGAAGAAGGAGAAGGAGAAGGTGAAGTTAGGAGGGTGAATCAGAAGAAGCAGAAGAAGGAGAAGGAGAAGGTGAAGTCAGGGGGGTGAAGCAGAAGAAGTAGAAGAAGGAGAAGGAGAAGGTGAAGTCAGGAGGGTGAAGCAGAAGAAGCAAAAGAAGGAGAAGGAGAAGGTGAAGTCTGGCGGGCGCAGCAGAAGAAGCAGAAGAAGGAGAAGGAGAAGGTGAAGTCTGGAGGGCGAAGCAGAAGAAGCAGAAGAAGGAGAAGGAGAAGGTGAAGTCTGGAGGGTGAAGCAGAAGAAGCAGAAGAAGGAGAAGGAGAAGGTGAAGTCTGGAGGGTGAATCAGAAGATGTAGAAGAAGGAGAAGAAGAAGGTGAAGTCAGGAGGGTGAAGCAGAAGAAGCAAAAAAGGAGAAGGAGAAGGGGAAGTCCGGAGGGTGAAGCAGAAGAAGCAGAAGAAGGAGAAGGATAAGGTGATGTCTGGAGGGCGAAGCAGAAGAAGCAGAAGAAGGAGAAGGAGAAGGTGAAGTCTGGAGGGTGAAGGAGAAGAAGCAGAAGAAGGAGAAGGAGAAGGTGAAGTCTGGAGGGTGAATCAGAAGAAGTAGATGAAAAGAGAAGGAGAAGGTGAAGTCAGGAGGGTGAATCAGAAGAAGCAGAAGAAGGAGAAGGAGAAGGTGAAGTCAGGGGGGTGAAGCAGAAGAAGTAGAAGAAGGAGAAGGAGAAGGTGAAGTCAGGAGGGTGAAGCAGAAGAAGGAGAAGGAGAAGGTGAAGTCTGGCGGGCGCAGCAGAAGAAGCAGAAGAAGGAGAAGGAGAAGGTGAAGTCTGGAGGGTGAAGCAGAAGAAGCAGAAGAAGGAGAAGGAGAAGGTGAAGTCTGGAGGGTGAATCAGAAGAAGTAGAAGAAGGAGAAGGAGAAGGTGAAGTCAGGAGGGTGAAGCAGAAGAAGCAGAAGAAGGAGAAGGAGAAGGCGAAGTCTGGAGGGTGAAGCAGAAGAAGCAGAAGAAGGAGAAGGAGAAGGTGAAGTCTGGAAGGCGAAGCAGAAGAAGCAGAAGAAGGAGAAGGAGAAGGTGAAGTCTGGAGGGTGAAGCAGAAGAAGCAGAAGAAGGAGAAGGAGAAGGTGAAGTCTGGAGGGTGAATCAGAAGAAGTAGAAGGAGGAGAAGGAGAAGGTGAAGTCAGGAGGGTGAAGCAGAATTAGCAGAAGAAGGAGAAGGAGAAGGTGAAGTCTGGAGGGTGAAGCAGAAGAAGCAGAAGAAGGAGAAGGAGAAGGTGAAGTCTGGAGGGTGAAGCAGAAGAAGCAGAAGAAGGAGAAGGAGAAGGTGAAGTCAGGAGGGTGAATCAGAAGAAGTTGAAGAAGGAGAAGGAGAAGGTGTAGTCTGGAGGGTGAATCAGAAGAAGTAGACGAAGGAGAAGGAGAAGGTGAAGTCTGGAGGCTGAATCAGAAGAAGCAGAAGAAGGAGAAGGAGAAGGTGAAGTCTGGCGGGCGCAGCAGAAGAAGCAGAAGAAGGAGAAGGAGAAGGTGAAGTCTGGAGGGTGAAGCAGAAGAAGCAGAAGAAGGAGAAGGAGAAGGTGAAGTCAGGGGGGTGAAGCAGAAGAAGTAGAAGAAGGAGAAGGAGAAGGTGAAGTCTGGAGGGTGAATCAGAAGAAGTAGAAGAAGGAGAAGGAGAAGGTGAAGTCAGGAGGGTGAAGCAGAAGAAGCAGAAGAAGGATAAGGAGAAGGTGAAGTCTGGAGGGTGAATCAGAAGAAGCAGAAGAAGGAGAAGGAGAAGGTGAAGTCTGGGGGGTGAATCAGAAGAAGCAGAAGAAGGAGAAGGAGAAGGTGAAGTCAGGAGGGTGAATCAGAAGAAGCAGAAGAAGGAGAAGGAGAAGGTGAAGTTAGGAGGGTGAATCAGAAGAAGCAGAAGAAGGAGAAGGAGAAGGTGAAGTCAGGGGGGTGAAGCAGAAGAAGTAGAAGAAGGAGAAGGAGAAGGTGAAGTCAGGAGGGTGAATCAGAAGAAGCAGAAGAAGGAGAAGGAGAAGGTGAAGTTAGGAGGGTGAATCAGAAGAAGCAGAAGAAGGAGAAGGAGAAGGTGAAGTCAGGGGGGTGAAGCAGAAGAAGTAGAAGAAGGAGAAGGAGAAGGTGAAGTCAGGAGGGTGAAGCAGAAGAAGCAGAAGAAGGAGAAGGAGAAGGTGAAGTCTGGCGGGCGCAGCAGAAGAAGCAGAAGAAGGAGAAGGAGAAGGTGAAGTCTGGAGGGCGAAGCAGAAGAAGCAGAAGAAGGAGAAGGAGAAGGTGAAGTCTGGAGGGTGAAGCAGAAGAAGCAGAAGAAGGAGAAGGAGAAGGTGAAGTCTGGAGGGTGAATCAGAAGAAGTAGAAGAAGGAGAAGAAGAAGGTGAAGTCAGGAGGGTGAAGCAGAAGAAGCAAAAAAGGAGAAGGAGAAGGGGAAGTCCGGAGGGTGAAGCAGAAGAAGCAGAAGAAGGAGAAGGATAAGGTGATGTCTGGAGGGCGAAGCAGAAGAAGCAGAAGAAGGAGAAGGAGAAGGTGAAGTCTGGAGGGTGAAGCAGAAGAAGCAGAAGAAGGAGAAGGAGAAGGTGAAGTCTGGAGGGTGAATCAGAAGAAGTAGATGAAAAGAGAAGGAGAAGGTGAAGTCAGGAGGGTGAATCAGAAGAAGCAGAAGAAGGAGAAGGAGAAGGTGAAGTCAGGGGGGTGAAGCAGAAGAAGTAGAAGAAGGAGAAGGAGAAGGTGAAGTCAGGAGGGTGAAGCAGAAGAAGCAGAAGAAGGAGAAGGAGAAGGTGAAGTCTGGCGGGCGCAGCAGAAGAAGCAGAAGAAGGAGAAGGAGAAGGTGAAGTCTGGAGGGTGAAGCAGAAGAAGCAGAAGAAGGAGAAGGAGAAGGTGAAGTCTGGAGGGTGAATCAGAAGAAGTAGAAGAAGGAGAAGGAGAAGGTGAAGTCAGGAGGGTGAAGCAGAAGAAGCAGAAGAAGGAGAAGGAGAAGGCGAAGTCTGGAGGGTGAAGCAGAAGAAGCAGAAGAAGGAGAAGGAGAAGGTGAAGTCTGGAGGGCGAAGCAGAAGAAGCAGAAGAAGGAGAAGGAGAAGGTGAAGTCTGGAGGGTGAAGCAGAAGAAGCAGAAGAAGGAGAAGGAGAAGGTGAAGTCTGGAGGGTGAATCAGAAGAAGTAGAAGGAGGAGAAGGAGAAGGTGAAGTCAGGAGGGTGAAGCAGAAGAAGCAGAAGAAGGAGAAGGAGAAGGTGAAGTCTGGAGGGTGAAGCAGAAGAAGCAGAAGAAGGAGAAGGAGAAGGTGAAGTCTGGAGGGTGAAGCAGAAGAAGCAGAAGAAGGAGAAGGAGAAGGTGAAGTCAGGAGGGTGAATCAGAAGAAGTTGAAGAAGGAGAAGGAGAAGGTGTAGTCTTGAGGGTGAATCAGAAGAAGTAGACGAAGGAGAAGGAGAAGGTGAAGTCTGGAGGCTGAATCAGAAGAAGCAGAAGAAGGAGAAGGAGAAGGTGAAGTCTGGAGGGTGAATCAGAAGAAGTAGAAGAAGGAGAAGGAGAAGGTGAAGTCTGGAGGGTGAATCAGAAGAAGCAGAAGAAGGAGAAGGAGAAGGTGAAGTCTGGAGGGTGAATCAGAAGAAGCAGAAGAAGGAGAAGGAGAAGGTGAAGTCTGGAGGGTGAATCAGAAGAAGCAGAAGAAGGAGAAGGAGAAGGTGAAGTCTGGAGGGTGCATCAGAAGAAGCAGAAGAAGTAGAAGGAGAAGGTGAAGTCTGGAGGGTGAATCAGAAGAAGTAGAAGAAGGAGAAGGAGAAGGTGAAGTCTGGAGGGTGAATCAGAAGAAGTAGAAGGAGGAGAAGGAGAAGGTGAAGTCAGGAGGGTGAAGCAGAAGAAGCAGAAGAAGGAGAAGGAGAAGGTGAAGTCTGGAGGGTGAAGCAGAAGAAGCAGAAGAAGGAGAAGGAGAAGGTGAAGTCTGGAGGGTGAAGCAGAAGAAGCAGAAGAAGGAGAAGGAGAAGGTGAAGTCAGGAGGGTGAATCAGAAGAAGTTGAAGAAGGAGAAGGAGAAGGTGTAGTCTTGAGGGTGAATCAGAAGAAGTAGACGAAGGAGAAGGAGAAGGTGAAGTCTGGAGGCTGAATCAGAAGAAGCAGAAGAAGGAGAAGGAGAAGGTGAAGTCTGGAGGGTGAATCAGAAGAAGTAGAAGAAGGAGAAGGAGAAGGTGAAGTCTGGAGGGTGAATCAGAAGAAGCAGAAGAAGGAGAAGGAGAAGGTGAAGTCTGGAGGGTGAATCAGAAGAAGCAGAAGAAGGAGAAGGAGAAGGTGAAGTCTGGAGGGTGAATCAGAAGAAGCAGAAGAAGGAGAAGGAGAAGGTGAAGTCTGGAGGGTGCATCAGAAGAAGCAGAAGAAGTAGAAGGAGAAGGTGAAGTCTGGAGGGTGAATCAGAAGAAGTAGAAGAAGGAGAAGGAGAAGGTGAAGTTTGGAGGGTGAATCAGAAGAAGCAGAAGAAGGAGAAGGAGAAGGAGAAGTCAGGAGGGTGAATCAGAAGAAGCAGAAGAAGGAGAAGGAAAAGGTGAAGTCTGGAGGGTGAATCAGAAGAAGCAGAAGAAGGAGAAGGAGAAGGTGAAGACTGGAGGGTGAATCAGAAGAAGTAGAAGAAGCAGAAGGAGAAGGTGAAGTCTGGAGGGTGAATCAGATGAAGTAGAAGAAGGAGAAGGAGAAGGTGAGGTCTGGAGGGTGAATCAGAAGAAGCAGAAGAAGGAGAAGGAGAAGGTGAAGTCTGGAGGGTGAATCAGAAGAAGCAGAAGAAGGAGAAGGAGAAGGTGAAGTCTGGAGGGTGAATCAGAAGAAGTAGAAGAAGGAGAAGGAGAAGGTGAAGTCAGGAGGGTGAAGCAGAAGAAGCAGAAGAAGGATAAGGAGAAGGTGAAGTCTGGAGGGTGAATCAGAAGAAGCAGAAGAAGGAGAAGGAGAAGGTGAAGTCTGGGGGGTGAATTAGAAGAAGCAGAAGAAGGAGAAGGAGAAGGTGAAGTCAGGAGGGTGAATCAGAAGAAGCAGAAGAAGGAGAAGGAGAAGGTGAAGTTAGGAGGGTGAATCAGAAGAAGCAGAAGAAGGAGAAGGAGAAGGTGAAGTCAGGGGGGTGAAGCAGAAGAAGTAGAAGAAGGAGAAGGAGAAGGTGAAGTCAGGAGGGTGAAGCAGAAGAAGCAAAAGAAGGAGAAGGAGAAGGTGAAGTCTGGCGGGCGCAGCAGAAGAAGCAGAAGAAGGAGAAGGAGAAGGTGAAGTCTGGAGGGCGAAGCAGAAGAAGCAGAAGAAGGAGAAGGAGAAGGTGAAGTCTGGAGGGTGAAGCAGAAGAAGCAGAAGAAGGAGAAGGAGAAGGTGAAGTCTGGAGGGTGAATCAGAAGAAGTAGAAGAAGGAGAAGAAGAAGGTGAAGTCAGGAGGGCGAATCAGAAGAAGTAGAAGAAGGAGAAGGAGAAGGTGAAGTCTGGAGGGTGAATCAGAAGAAGTAGAAGGAGGAGAAGGAGAAGGTGAAGTCAGGAGGGTGAAGCAGAAGAAGCAGAAGAAGGAGAAGGAGAAGGTGAAGTCTGGAGGGTGAAGCAGAAGAAGCAGAAGAAGGAGAAGGAGAAGGTGAAGTCTGGAGGGTGAAGCAGAAGAAGCAGAAGAAGGAGAAGGAGAAGGTGAAGTCAGGAGGGTGAATCAGAAGAAGTTGAAGAAGGAGAAGGAGAAGGTGTAGTCTTGAGGGTGAATCAGAAGAAGTAGACGAAGGAGAAGGAGAAGGTGAAGTCTGGAGGCTGAATCAGAAGAAGCAGAAGAAGGAGAAGGAGAAGGTGAAGTCTGGAGGGTGAATCAGAAGAAGTAGAAGAAGGAGAAGGAGAAGGTGAAGTCTGGAGGGTGAATCAGAAGAAGCAGAAGAAGGAGAAGGAGAAGGTGAAGTCTGGAGGGTGAATCAGAAGAAGCAGAAGAAGGAGAAGGAGAAGGTGAAGTCTGGAGGGTGAATCAGAAGAAGCAGAAGAAGGAGAAGGAGAAGGTGAAGTCTGGAGGGTGCATCAGAAGAAGCAGAAGAAGTAGAAGGAGAAGGTGAAGTCTGGAGGGTGAATCAGAAGAAGTAGAAGAAGGAGAAGGAGAAGGTGAAGTTTGGAGGGTGAATCAGAAGAAGCAGAAGAAGGAGAAGGAGAAGGAGAAGTCAGGAGGGTGAATCAGAAGAAGCAGAAGAAGGAGAAGGAAAAGGTGAAGTCTGGAGGGTGAATCAGAAGAAGCAGAAGAAGGAGAAGGAGAAGGTGAAGACTGGAGGGTGAATCAGAAGAAGTAGAAGAAGCAGAAGGAGAAGGTGAAGTCTGGAGGGTGAATCAGATGAAGTAGAAGAAGGAGAAGGAGAAGGTGAGGTCTGGAGGGTGAATCAGAAGAAGCAGAAGAAGGAGAAGGAGAAGGTGAAGTCTGGAGGGTGAATCAGAAGAAGCAGAAGAAGGAGAAGGAGAAGGTGAAGTCTGGAGGGTGAATCAGAAGAAGTAGAAGAAGGAGAAGGAGAAGGTGAAGTCAGGAGGGTGAAGCAGAAGAAGCAGAAGAAGGATAAGGAGAAGGTGAAGTCTGGAGGGTGAATCAGAAGAAGCAGAAGAAGGAGAAGGAGAAGGTGAAGTCTGGGGGGTGAATTAGAAGAAGCAGAAGAAGGAGAAGGAGAAGGTGAAGTCAGGAGGGTGAATCAGAAGAAGCAGAAGAAGGAGAAGGAGAAGGTGAAGTTAGGAGGGTGAATCAGAAGAAGCAGAAGAAGGAGAAGGAGAAGGTGAAGTCAGGGGGGTGAAGCAGAAGAAGTAGAAGAAGGAGAAGGAGAAGGTGAAGTCAGGAGGGTGAAGCAGAAGAAGCAAAAGAAGGAGAAGGAGAAGGTGAAGTCTGGCGGGCGCAGCAGAAGAAGCAGAAGAAGGAGAAGGAGAAGGTGAAGTCTGGAGGGCGAAGCAGAAGAAGCAGAAGAAGGAGAAGGAGAAGGTGAAGTCTGGAGGGTGAAGCAGAAGAAGCAGAAGAAGGAGAAGGAGAAGGTGAAGTCTGGAGGGTGAATCAGAAGAAGTAGAAGAAGGAGAAGAAGAAGGTGAAGTCAGGAGGGTGAAGCAGAAGAAGTAGAAGGAGGAGAAGGAGAAGGTGAAGTCAGGAGGGTGAAGCAGAAGAAGCAGAAGAAGGAGAAGGAGAAGGTGAAGTCTGGAGGGTGAAGCAGAAGAAGCAGAAGAAGGAGAAGGAGAAGGTGAAGTCTGGAGGGTGAAGCAGAAGAAGCAGAAGAAGGAGAAGGAGAAGGTGAAGTCAGGAGGGTGAATCAGAAGAAGTTGAAGAAGGAGAAGGAGAAGGTGTAGTCTTGAGGGTGAATCAGAAGAAGTAGACGAAGGAGAAGGAGAAGGTGAAGTCTGGAGGCTGAATCAGAAGAAGCAGAAGAAGGAGAAGGAGAAGGTGAAGTCTGGAGGGTGAATCAGAAGAAGTAGAAGAAGGAGAAGGAGAAGGTGAAGTCTGGAGGGTGAATCAGAAGAAGCAGAAGAAGGAGAAGGAGAAGGTGAAGTCTGGAGGGTGAATCAGAAGAAGCAGAAGAAGGAGAAGGAGAAGGTGAAGTCTGGAGGGTGAATCAGAAGAAGCAGAAGAAGGAGAAGGAGAAGGTGAAGTCTGGAGGGTGCATCAGAAGAAGCAGAAGAAGTAGAAGGAGAAGGTGAAGTCTGGAGGGTGAATCAGAAGAAGTAGAAGAAGGAGAAGGAGAAGGTGAAGTTTGGAGGGTGAATCAGAAGAAGCAGAAGAAGGAGAAGGAGAAGGAGAAGTCAGGAGGGTGAATCAGAAGAAGCAGAAGAAGGAGAAGGAAAAGGTGAAGTCTGGAGGGTGAATCAGAAGAAGCAGAAGAAGGAGAAGGAGAAGGTGAAGACTGGAGGGTGAATCAGAAGAAGTAGAAGAAGCAGAAGGAGAAGGTGAAGTCTGGAGGGTGAATCAGATGAAGTAGAAGAAGGAGAAGGAGAAGGTGAGGTCTGGAGGGTGAATCAGAAGAAGCAGAAGAAGGAGAAGGAGAAGGTGAAGTCTGGAGGGTGAATCAGAAGAAGCAGAAGAAGGAGAAGGAGAAGGTGAAGTCTGGAGGGTGAATCAGAAGAAGTAGAAGAAGGAGAAGGAGAAGGTGAAGTCAGGAGGGTGAAGCAGAAGAAGCAGAAGAAGGATAAGGAGAAGGTGAAGTCTGGAGGGTGAATCAGAAGAAGCAGAAGAAGGAGAAGGAGAAGGTGAAGTCTGGGGGGTGAATTAGAAGAAGCAGAAGAAGGAGAAGGAGAAGGTGAAGTCAGGAGGGTGAATCAGAAGAAGCAGAAGAAGGAGAAGGAGAAGGTGAAGTTAGGAGGGTGAATCAGAAGAAGCAGAAGAAGGAGAAGGAGAAGGTGAAGTCAGGGGGGTGAAGCAGAAGAAGTAGAAGAAGGAGAAGGAGAAGGTGAAGTCAGGAGGGTGAAGCAGAAGAAGCAAAAGAAGGAGAAGGAGAAGGTGAAGTCTGGCGGGCGCAGCAGAAGAAGCAGAAGAAGGAGAAGGAGAAGGTGAAGTCTGGAGGGCGAAGCAGAAGAAGCAGAAGAAGGAGAAGGAGAAGGTGAAGTCTGGAGGGTGAAGCAGAAGAAGCAGAAGAAGGAGAAGGAGAAGGTGAAGTCTGGAGGGTGAATCAGAAGAAGTAGAAGAAGGAGAAGAAGAAGGTGAAGTCAGGAGGGCGAATCAGAAGAAGTAGAAGAAGGAGAAGGAGAAGGTGAAGTCTGGAGGGTGAATCAGAAGAAGTAGAAGGAGGAGAAGGAGAAGGTGAAGTCAGGAGGGTGAAGCAGAAGAAGCAGAAGAAGGAGAAGGAGAAGGTGAAGTCTGGAGGGTGAAGCAGAAGAAGCAGAAGAAGGAGAAGGAGAAGGTGAAGTCTGGAGGGTGAAGCAGAAGAAGCAGAAGAAGGAGAAGGAGAAGGTGAAGTCAGGAGGGTGAATCAGAAGAAGTTGAAGAAGGAGAAGGAGAAGGTGTAGTCTTGAGGGTGAATCAGAAGAAGTAGACGAAGGAGAAGGAGAAGGTGAAGTCTGGAGGCTGAATCAGAAGAAGCAGAAGAAGGAGAAGGAGAAGGTGAAGTCTGGAGGGTGAATCAGAAGAAGTAGAAGAAGGAGAAGGAGAAGGTGAAGTCTGGAGGGTGAATCAGAAGAAGCAGAAGAAGGAGAAGGAGAAGGTGAAGTCTGGAGGGTGAATCAGAAGAAGCAGAAGAAGGAGAAGGAGAAGGTGAAGTCTGGAGGGTGAATCAGAAGAAGCAGAAGAAGGAGAAGGAGAAGGTGAAGTCTGGAGGGTGCATCAGAAGAAGCAGAAGAAGTAGAAGGAGAAGGTGAAGTCTGGAGGGTGAATCAGAAGAAGTAGAAGAAGGAGAAGGAGAAGGTGAAGTTTGGAGGGTGAATCAGAAGAAGCAGAAGAAGGAGAAGGAGAAGGAGAAGTCAGGAGGGTGAATCAGAAGAAGCAGAAGAAGGAGAAGGAAAAGGTGAAGTCTGGAGGGTGAATCAGAAGAAGCAGAAGAAGGAGAAGGAGAAGGTGAAGACTGGAGGGTGAATCAGAAGAAGTAGAAGAAGCAGAAGGAGAAGGTGAAGTCTGGAGGGTGAATCAGATGAAGTAGAAGAAGGAGAAGGAGAAGGTGAGGTCTGGAGGGTGAATCAGAAGAAGCAGAAGAAGGAGAAGGAGAAGGTGAAGTCTGGAGGGTGAATCAGAAGAAGCAGAAGAAGGAGAAGGAGAAGGTGAAGTCTGGAGGGTGAATCAGAAGAAGTAGAAGAAGGAGAAGGAGAAGGTGAAGTCAGGAGGGTGAAGCAGAAGAAGCAGAAGAAGGATAAGGAGAAGGTGAAGTCTGGAGGGTGAATCAGAAGAAGCAGAAGAAGGAGAAGGAGAAGGTGAAGTCTGGGGGGTGAATTAGAAGAAGCAGAAGAAGGAGAAGGAGAAGGTGAAGTCAGGAGGGTGAATCAGAAGAAGCAGAAGAAGGAGAAGGAGAAGGTGAAGTTAGGAGGGTGAATCAGAAGAAGCAGAAGAAGGAGAAGGAGAAGGTGAAGTCAGGGGGGTGAAGCAGAAGAAGTAGAAGAAGGAGAAGGAGAAGGTGAAGTCAGGAGGGTGAAGCAGAAGAAGCAAAAGAAGGAGAAGGAGAAGGTGAAGTCTGGCGGGCGCAGCAGAAGAAGCAGAAGAAGGAGAAGGAGAAGGTGAAGTCTGGAGGGCGAAGCAGAAGAAGCAGAAGAAGGAGAAGGAGAAGGTGAAGTCTGGAGGGTGAAGCAGAAGAAGCAGAAGAAGGAGAAGGAGAAGGTGAAGTCTGGAGGGTGAATCAGAAGAAGTAGAAGAAGGAGAAGAAGAAGGTGAAGTCAGGAGGGTGAAGCAGAAGAAGCAAAAAAGGAGAAGGAGAAGGGGAAGTCCGGAGGGTGAAGCAGAAGAAGCAGAAGAAGGAGAAGGATAAGGTGATGTCTGGAGGGCGAAGCAGAAGAAGCAGAAGAAGGAGAAGGAGAAGGTGAAGTCTGGAGGGTGAAGCAGAAGAAGCAGAAGAAGGAGAAGGAGAAGGTGAAGTCTGGAGGGTGAATCAGAAGAAGTAGATGAAAAGAGAAGGAGAAGGTGAAGTCAGGAGGGTGAATCAGAAGAAGCAGAAGAAGGAGAAGGAGAAGGTGAAGTCAGGGGGGTGAAGCAGAAGAAGTAGAAGAAGGAGAAGGAGAAGGTGAAGTCAGGAGGGTGAAGCAGAAGAAGCAGAAGAAGGAGAAGGAGAAGGTGAAGTCTGGCGGGCGCAGCAGAAGAAGCAGAAGAAGGAGAAGGAGAAGGTGAAGTCTGGAGGGTGAAGCAGAAGAAGCAGAAGAAGGAGAAGGAGAAGGTGAAGTCTGGAGGGTGAATCAGAAGAAGTAGAAGAAGGAGAAGGAGAAGGTGAAGTCAGGAGGGTGAAGCAGAAGAAGCAGAAGAAGGAGAAGGAGAAGGCGAAGTCTGGAGGGTGAAGCAGAAGAAGCAGAAGAAGGAGAAGGAGAAGGTGAAGTCTGGAAGGCGAAGCAGAAGAAGCAGAAGAAGGAGAAGGAGAAGGTGAAGTCTGGAGGGTGAAGCAGAAGAAGCAGAAGAAGGAGAAGGAGAAGGTGAAGTCTGGAGGGTGAATCAGAAGAAGTAGAAGGAGGAGAAGGAGAAGGTGAAGTCAGGAGGGTGAAGCAGAATTAGCAGAAGAAGGAGAAGGAGAAGGTGAAGTCTGGAGGGTGAAGCAGAAGAAGCAGAAGAAGGAGAAGGAGAAGGTGAAGTCTGGAGGGTGAAGCAGAAGAAGCAGAAGAAGGAGAAGGAGAAGGTGAAGTCAGGAGGGTGAATCAGAAGAAGTTGAAGAAGGAGAAGGAGAAGGTGTAGTCTGGAGGGTGAATCAGAAGAAGTAGACGAAGGAGAAGGAGAAGGTGAAGTCTGGAGGCTGAATCAGAAGAAGCAGAAGAAGGAGAAGGAGAAGGTGAAGTCTGGCGGGCGCAGCAGAAGAAGCAGAAGAAGGAGAAGGAGAAGGTGAAGTCTGGAGGGTGAAGCAGAAGAAGCAGAAGAAGGAGAAGGAGAAGGTGAAGTCTGGAGGGTGAATCAGAAGAAGTAGAAGAAGGAGAAGGAGAAGGTGAAGTCAGGAGGGTGAAGCAGAAGAAGCAGAAGAAGGAGAAGGAGAAGGTGAAGTCTGGCGGGCGCAGCAGAAGAAGCAGAAGAAGGAGAAGGAGAAGGTGAAGTCTGGAGGGTGAAGCAGAAGAAGCAGAAGAAGGAGAAGGAGAAGGTGAAGTCTGGAGGGTGAATCAGAAGAAGTAGAAGAAGGAGAAGGAGAAGGTGAAGTCAGGAGGGTGAAGCAGAAGAAGCAGAAGAAGGAGAAGGAGAAGGTGAAGTCTGGAGGGTGAATCAGAAGAAGCAGAAGAAGGAGAAGGAGAAGGTGAAGTCTGGAGGATGAATCAGAAGAAGTAGAAGAAGGAGAAGGAGAAGGTGAAGTCTGGAGGGTGAAGCAGAAGAAGTAGAAGAAGGAGAAGGAGAAGGTGATGTCAGGAGGGTGAATCAGAAGAAGCAGAAGAAGGAGAAGGAGAAGGTGATGGCTGGAGGGTGAATCAGAAGAAGTAGAAGAAGGAGAAGGAGAAGGTGAAGTCTGGAGGGTGAATCAGAAGAAGTAGAAGAAGGAGAAGGAGAAGGTGAAGTCTGGAGGGAGAATCAGAAGAAGTAGAAGAAGGAGAAGGAGAAGGTGAAGTCAGGAGGGTGAAATAGAAGAAGTAGAAGAAGGAGAAGGAGAAGGTGAGGTCTGGAGGGTGAATCAGAAGAAGCAGAAGAAGGAGAAGGAGAAGGTGAAGTCTGGAGGGTGAATCAGAAGAAGCAGAAGAAGGAGAAGGAGAAGGTGAAGTCTGGAGGGTGAATCAGAAGAAGCAGAAGAAGGAGAAGGAGAAGGTGAAGTCAGGAGGGTGAATCAGAAGAAGCAGAAGAAGGAGAAGGAGAAGGTGAAGTTAGGAGGGTGAATCAGAAGAAGCAGAAGAAGGAGAAGGAGAAGGTGAAGTCAGGGGGGTGAAGCAGAAGAAGTAGAAGAAGGAGAAGGAGAAGGTGAAGTCAGGAGGGTGAAGCAGAAGAAGCAGAAGAAGGAGAAGGAGAAGGTGAAGTCTGGCGGGTGCAGCAGAAGAAGCAGAAGAAGGAGAAGGAGAAGGTGAAGTCTGGAGGGTGAAGCAGAAGAAGCAGAAGAAGGAGAAGGAGAAGGTGAAGTCTGGAGGGTGAATCAGAAGAAGTAGAAGAAGGAGAAGGAGAAGGTGAAGTCAGGAGGGTGAAGCAGAAGAAGCAGAAGAAGGAGAAGGAGAAGGTGAAGTCTGGAGGGTGAAGCAGAAGAAGGAGAAGGAGAAGGTGATGTCTGGAGGGCGAAGCAGAAGAAGCAGAAGAAGGAGAAGGAGAAGGTGAAGTCTGGAGGGTGAAGCAGAAGAAGCAGAAGAAGGAGAAGGAGAAGGTGAAATCTGAAGGGTGAATCAGAAGAAGTTGAAGAAGGAGAAGGAGAAGTTGAAGTCAGGAGGGTGAAGCAGAAGAAGCAGAAGAAGGAGAAGGAGAAGGTGAAGTCTGGAGGGTGAAGCAGACGAAGCAGAAGAAGGAGAAGGAGAAGGTGAAGTCTGGAGGGTGAAGCAGAAGAAGCAGAAGAAGGAGAAGGAGAAGGTGAAGTCAGGAGGGTGAATCAGAAGAAGTTGAAGAAGGAGAAGGAGAAGGTGTAGTCTGGAGGGTGAATCAGAAGAAGCAGAAGAAGGAGAAGGAGAAGGTGAAGTCTGGAGGGTGAATCAGAAGAAGTAGAAGAAGGAGAAGGAGAAGGTGAAGTCTGGAGGGTGAATCAGAAGAAGCAGAAGAAGGAGAAGGAGAAGGTGAAGTCTGGAGGGTGAATCAGAAGAAGCAGAAGAAGGAGAAGGAGAAGGTGAAGTCTGGAGGGTGAATCAGAAGAAGCAGAAGAAGGAGAAGGAGAAGGTGAAGTCTGGAGGGTGAATCAGAAGAAGCAGAAGAAGTAGAAGGAGAAGGTGAAGTCTGGAGGGTGAATCAGAAGAAGTAGAAGAAGGAGAAGGAGAAGGTGAAGTTTGGAGGGTGAATCAGAAGAAGCAGAAGAAGGAGAAGGAGAAGGTGAAGTCAGGAGGGTGAATCAGAAGAAGCAGAAGAAGGAGAAGGAGAAGGTGAAGTCTGGAGGGTGAATCAGAAGAAGCAGAAGAAGGAGAAGGAGAAGGTGAAGACTGGAGGGTGAATCAGAAGAAGTAGAAGAAGCAGAAGGAGAAGGTGATGTCTGGAGGGTGAATCAGAAGAAGTAGAAGAAGGAGAAGGAGAAGGTGAGGTCTGGAGGGTGAATCAGAAGAAGCAGAAGAAGGAGAAGGAGAAGGTGAAGTCTGGAGGGTGAATCAGAAGAAGCAGAAGAAGGAGAAGGAGAAGGTGAAGACTGGAGGGTGAATCAGAAGAAGTAGAAGACGGAGAAGGAGAAGATGAAGTCTGGAGGGTGAATCAGAAGAAGTAGAAGAAGGAGAAGGAGAAGATGAGGTCTGGAGGGTGAAGCAGAAGAAGCAGAAGAAGGAGAAGGAGAAGGTGAAGTCTGGAGGGTGAATCAGAAGAAGCAGAAGAAGGAGAAGGAGAAGGTGAAATCTGGAGGGTGAATCAGAAGATGTAGAAGAAGGAGAAGGAGAAGGTGAAGTTAGGAGGGTGAATCAGAAGAAGCAGAAGAAGTAGAAGGAGAAGGTGAAGTCTGGAGGGTGAATCAGAAGAAGTAGAAGAAGGAGAAGGAGAAGGTGAAGTCTGGAGGGTGAAGCAGAAGAAGCAGAAGAAGGAGAAGGAGAAGGTGAAGTCTGGAGGGTGAATCAGAAGAAGTAGAAGAAGGAGAAGGAGAAGGTGAAGTCAGGAGGGTGAAGCAGAAGAAGCAAAAAAGGAGAAGGAGAAGGGGAAGTCCGGAGGGTGAAGCAGAAGAAGCAGAAGAAGGAGAAGGATAAGGTGATGTCTGGAGGGCGAAGCAGAAGAAGCAGAAGAAGGAGAAGGAGAAGGTGAAGTCTGGAGGGTGAAGCAGAAGAAGCAGAAGAAGGAGAAGGAGAAGGTGAAGTCTGGAGGGTGAATCAGAAAAAGTAGAAGAAAAGAGAAGGAGAAGGTGAAGTCTAGAGGGTGAATCAGAAGAAGCAGAAAAAGGAGAAGGAGAAGGTGAAGTCTGGAGGGTGAATCAGAAGAAGTAGAAGAAGGAGAAGGAGAAGGTGTAGTCTGGAGGGTGAATCAGAAGAAGCAGAAGGAGGAGAAGGAGAAGGTGAAGTCAGGGGGGTGAAGCAGAAGAAGTAGAAGAAGGAGAAGGAGAAGGTGAAGTCAGGAGGGTGAATCAGAAGAAGCAGAAGAAGGAAAAGGAGAAAGTGAAGTCAGGGGGGTGAAGCAGAAGAAGTAGAAGAAGGAGAAGGAGAAGGTGAAGTCAGGAGGGTGAAGCAGAAGAAGCAGAAGAAGGAGAAGGAGAAGGTGA
Organism: Somniosus microcephalus; assembly: GCF_052327205.1. Lineage (NCBI taxonomy): Eukaryota > Metazoa > Chordata > Chondrichthyes > Squaliformes > Somniosidae > Somniosus > Somniosus microcephalus. The sequence goes on along the minus strand of NW_028226104.1, from coordinate 54,714 downwards.
AGTCTGGAGGGTGAATCAGAAGAAGTAGAAGAAGGAGAAGGAGAAGGTGAAGTCAGGAGGGTGAAGCAGAAGAAGCAGAAGAAGGAGAAGGAGAAGGTGAAGTCTGGAGGGTGAAGCAGAAGAAGCAGATGAAGGAGAAGGAGAAGGTGAAGTCTGGAGGGCGAAGCAGAAGAAGCAGAAGAAGGAGAAGGAGAAGGTGAAGTCTGGTGGGTGAAGCAGAAGAAGAAGAAGAAGGAGAAGGAGAAGGTGAAGTCTGGAGTGTGAATCAGAAGAAGTAGAAGGAGGAGAAGGAGAAGGTGAAGTCAGGAGGGTGAAGCAGAAGAAGCAGAAGAAGGAGAAGGAGAAGGTGAAGTCTGGAGGGTGAAGCAGAAGAAGCAGAAGAAGGAGAAGGAGAAGGTGAAGTCTGGAGGGTGAAGCAGAAGAAGCAGAAGAAGGAGAAGGAGAAGGTGAAGTCAGGAGGGTGAATCAGAAGAAGTTGAAGAAGGAGAAGGAGAAGGTGTAGTCTGGAGGGTGAATCAGAAGAAGTAGACGAAGGAGAAGGAGAAGGTGAAGTCTGGAGGCTGAATCAGAAGAAGCAGAAGAAGGAGAAGGAGAAGGTGAAGTCTGGAGGGTGAATCAGAATAAGTAGAAGACGTAGAAGGAGAAGATGAAGTCTGGAGGGTGAATCAGAAGAAGTAGAAGAAGGAGAAGGAGAAGATGAGGTCTGGAGGGTGAATCAGAAGGAGAAGGAGAAGGTAAAGTCTGGAGGGTGAATCAGAAGAAGCAGAAGAAGGAGAAGGAGAAGGTGAAGTCTGGAGGGTGAATCAGAAGAAGCAGAAGAAGGAGAAGGAGAAGGTGAAGTCAGGAGGGTGAATCAGAAGAAGCAGAAGAAGGAGAAGGAGAAGGTGAAGTTAGGAGGGTGAATCAGAAGAAGCAGAAGAAGGAGAAGGAGAAGGTGAAGTCAGGGGGGTGAAGCAGAAGAAGTAGAAGAAGGAGAAGGAGAAGGTGAAGTCAGGAGGGTGAAGCAGAAGAAGCAGAAGAAGGAGAAGGAGAAGGTGAAGTCTGGCGGGCGCAGCAGAAGAAGCAGAAGAAGGAGAAGGAGAAGGTGAAGTCTGGAGGGTGAAGCAGAAGAAGCAGAAGAAGGAGAAGGAGAAGGTGAAGTCTGGAGGGTGAAGCAGAAGAAGCAGAAGAAGGAGAAGGAGAAGGTGAAGTCTGGAGGGTGAATCAGAAGAAGCAGAAGAAGGAGAAGGAGAAGGTGAAGTCAGGAGGGTGAATCAGAAGAAGCAGAAGAAGGAGAAGGAGAAGGTGAAGTCTGGAGGGTGAATCAGAAGAAGTAGAAGAAGCAGAAGGAGAAGGTGAAGTCTGGAGGGTGAATCAGAAGAAGTAGAAGAAGGAGAAGGAGAAGGTGAGGTCTGGAGGGTGATTCAGAAGAAGCAGAAGAAGGAGAAGGAGAAGGTGAAGTCTGGAGGGTGAATCAGAAGAAGCAGAAGAAGAAGAAGGAGAAGGTGAAGACTGGAGGGTGAATCAGAATAAGTAGAAGACGTAGAAGGAGACGATGAAGTCTGGAGGATGAATCAGAAGAAGTAGAAGAAGGAGAAGGAGAAGCTGAGGTCTGGAGGGTGAATCAGAAGAAGCAGAAGAAGGAGAAGGAGAAGGTAAAGTCTGGAGGGTGAATCAGAAGAAGCAGAAGAAGGAGAAGGAGAAGGTGAAGTCTGGAGGGTGAATCAGAAGAAGCAGAAGAAGGAGAAGGAGAAGGTGAAGTCAGGAGGGTGAATCAGAAGAAGCAGAAGAAGGAGAAGGAGAAGGTGAAGTTAGGAGGGTGAATCAGAAGAAGCAGAAGAAGGAGAAGGAGAAGGTGAAGTCAGGGGGGTGAAGCAGAAGAAGTAGAAGAAGGAGAAGGAGAAGGTGAAGTCAGGAGGGTGAAGCAGAAGAAGCAGAAGAAGGAGCAGGAGAAGGTGAAGTCTGGCGGGCGCAGCAGAAGAAGCAGAAGAAGGAGAAGGAGAAGGTGAAGTCTGGAGGGTGAAGCAGAAGAAGCAGAAGAAGGAGAAGGAGAAGGTGAAGTCTGGAGGGTGAATCAGAAGAAGCAGAAGAAGGAGAAGGAGAAGGTGAAATCTGGAGGGTGAATCAGAAGATGTAGAAGAAGGAGAAGGAGAAGTTGAAGTCAGGAGGGTGAATCAGAAGAAGCAGAAGAAGGAGAAGGAGAAGGTGAAGTCTGGAGGGTGAATCAGAAGAAGCAGAAGAAGGAGAAGGAGAAGGTGAAGTCTGGAGGGTGAATCAGAAGAAGCAGAAGAAGGAGAAGGAGAAGGTGAAGTCTGGAGGGTGAATCAGAAGAAGCAGAAGAAGTAGAAGGAGAAGGTGAAGTCTGGAGGGTGAATCAGAAGAAGTAGAAGAAGGAGAAGGAGAAGGTGAAGTTTGGAGGGTGAATCAGAAGAAGCAGAAGAAGGAGAAGGAGAAGGTGAAGTCAGGAGGGTGAATCAGAAGAAGCAGAAGAAGGAGAAGGAGAAGTTGAAGTCTGGAGGGTGAATCAGAAGAAGCAGAAGAAGGAGAAGGAGAAGGTGACGTCTGGAGGGTGAAGCAGAAGAAGCAGAAGAAGGAGAAGGAGAGGGTGAAGTCTGGAGGGTGAATCAGAAAAAGTAGAAGAAAAGAGAAGGAGAAGGTGAAGTCTAGAGGGTGAATCAGAAGAAGCAGAAAAAGGAGAAGGAGAAGGTGAAGTCTGGAGGGTGAATCAGAAGAAGTATAAGAAGGAGAAGGAGAAGGTGTAGTCTGGAGGGTGAATCAGAAGAAGCAGAAGAAGGAGAAGGAGAAGGTGAAGTCAGGGGGGTGAAGCAGAAGAGGTAGAAGAAGGAGAAGGAGAAGGTGAAGTCAGGAGGGGGAATCAGAAGAAGCAGAAGAAGGAGAAGGAGAAGGTGAAGTCAGGGGGGTGAAGCAGAAGAAGTAGAAGAAGGAGAAGGAGAAGGTGAAGTCAGGAGGGTGAATCAGAAGAAGCAGAAGAAGGAGAAGGAGATGGTGAAGTCTGGCGGGCGCAGCAGAAGAAGCAGAAGAAGGAGAAGGAGAAGGTAAAGTCTGGAGGGTGAAGCAGAAGAAGCAGAAGAAGGAGAAGGAGAAGGTGAAGTCTGGAGGGTGAATCAGAAGAAGTAGAAGAAGGAGAAGGAGAAGGTGAAGTCAGGAGGGTGAAGCAGAAGAAGCAGAAGAAGGAGAAGGAGAAGGTGAAGTCTGGAGGGTGAAGCAGAAGAAGCAGAAGAAGGAGAAGGAGAAGGTGAAGTCTGGAGGGCGAAGCAGAAGAAGCAGAAGAAGGAGAAGGAGAAGATGAAGTCTGGAGGGTGAAGCAGAAGAAGCAGAAGAAGGAGAAGGAGAAGGTGAAGTCTGGAGGGTGAATCAGAAGAAGTAGAAGGAGGAGAAGGAGAAGGTGAAGTCAGGAGGGTGAAGCAGAAGAAGCAGAAGAAGGAGAAGGGGAAGGTGAAGTCTGGAGGGTGAAGCAGAAGAAGCAGAAGAAGGAGAAGGAGAAGGTGAAGTCTGGAGGGTGAAGCAGAAGAAGCAGAAGAAGGAGAAGGAGAAGGTGAAGTCAGGAGGGTGAATCAGAAGAAGTTGAAGAAGGAGAAGGAGAAGGTGTAGTCTGGAGGGTGAATCAGAAGAAGTAGACGAAGGAGAAGGAGAAGGTGAAGTCTGGAGGCTGAATCAGAAGAAGCAGAAGAAGGAGAAGGAGAAGGTGAAGTCTGGAGGGTGAATCAGAAGAAGTAGAAGAAGGAGAAGGAGAAGGTGAAGTCTGGAGGGTGAATCAGAAGAAGCAGAAGAAGGAGAAGGAGAAGGTGAAGTCAGGAGGGTGAATCAGAAGAAGCAGAAGAAGGAGAAGGAGAAGGTGAAGTTAGGAGGGTGAATCAGAAGAAGCAGAAGAAGGAGAAGGAGAAGGTGAAGTCAGGGGGGTGAAGCAGAAGAAGTAGAAGAAGGAGAAGGAGAAGGTGAAGTCAGGAGGGTGAAGCAGAAGAAGCAGAAGAAGGAGAAGGCGAAGGTGAAGTCTGGCGGGCGCAGCAGAAGAAGCAGAAGAAGGAGAAGCAGAAGGTGAAGTCTGGAGGGTGAAGCAGAAGAAGCAGAAGAAGGAGAAGGAGAAGGTGAAGTCTGGAGGGTGAATCAGAAGAAGCAGAAGAAGGAGAAGGAGAAGGTGAAATCTGGAGGGTGAATCAGAAGAAGTAGAAGAAGGAGAAGGAGAAGTTGAAGTCAGGAGGGTGAAGCAGAAGAAGCAGAAGAAGGAGAAGGAGAAGGTGAAGTCTGGAGGGTGAAGCAGAAGAAGCAGAAGAAGGAGAAGGAGAAGGTGAAGTCTGGAGGGTGAAGCAGAAGAAGCAGAAGAAGGAGAAGGAGAAGGTGAAGTCTGGAGGGTGAATCAGAAGAAGTAGAAGAAGGAGAAGGAGAAGGTGAAGTCAGGAGGGTGAAGCAGAAGAAGCAAAAAAGGAGAAGGAGAAGGGGAAGTCCGGAGGGTGAAGCAGAAGAAGCAGAAGAAGGAGAAGGATAAGGTGATGTCTGGAGGGCGAAGCAGAAGAAGCAGAAGAAGGAGAAGGAGAAGGTGAAGTCTGGAGGGTGAAGCAGAAGAAGCAGAAGAAGGAGAAGGAGAAGGTGAAGTCTGGAGGGTGAATCAGAAAAAGTAGAAGAAAAGAGAAGGAGAAGGTGAAGTCTAGAGGGTGAATCAGAAGAAGCAGAAAAAGGAGAAGGAGAAGGTGAAGTCTGGAGGGTGAATCAGAAGAAGTAGAAGAAGGAGAAGGAGAAGGTGTAGTCTGGAGGGTGAATCAGAAGAAGCAGAAGGAGGAGAAGGAGAAGGTGAAGTCAGGGGGGTGAAGCAGAAGAAGTAGAAGAAGGAGAAGGAGAAGGTGAAGTCAGGAGGGTGAATCAGAAGAAGCAGAAGAAGGAAAAGGAGAAAGTGAAGTCAGGGGGGTGAAGCAGAAGAAGTAGAAGAAGGAGAAGGAGAAGGTGAAGTCAGGAGGGTGAAGCAGAAGAAGCAGAAGAAGGAGAAGGAGAAGGTGAAGTCTGGAGGGTGAATCAGAAGAAGTAGAAGAAGGAGAAGGAGAAGGTGAAGTCAGGAGGGTGAAGCAGAAGAAGCAGAAGAAGGAGAAGGAGAAGGTGAAGTCTGGAGGGTGAAGCAGAAGAAGCAGATGAAGGAGAAGGAGAAGGTGAAGTCTGGAGGGCGAAGCAGAAGAAGCAGAAGAAGGAGAAGGAGAAGGTGAAGTCTGGAGGGTGAAGCAGAAGAAGAAGAAGAAGGAGAAGGAGAAGGTGAAGTCTGGAGTGTGAATCAGAAGAAGTAGAAGGAGGAGAAGGAGAAGGTGAAGTCAGGAGGGTGAAGCAGAAGAAGCAGAAGAAGGAGAAGGAGAAGGTGAAGTCTGGAGGGTGAAGCAGAAGAAGCAGAAGAAGGAGAAGGAGAAGGTGAAGTCTGGAGGGTGAAGCAGAAGAAGCAGAAGAAGGAGAAGGAGAAGGTGAAGTCAGGAGGGTGAATCAGAAGAAGTTGAAGAAGGAGAAGGAGAAGGTGTAGTCTGGAGGGTGAATCAGAAGAAGTAGACGAAGGAGAAGGAGAAGGTGAAGTCTGGAGGCTGAATCAGAAGAAGCAGAAGAAGGAGAAGGAGAAGGTGAAGTCTGGAGGGTGAATCAGAATAAGTAGAAGACGTAGAAGGAGAAGATGAAGTCTGGAGGGTGAATCAGAAGAAGTAGAAGAAGGAGAAGGAGAAGATGAGGTCTGGAGGGTGAATCAGAAGGAGAAGGAGAAGGTAAAGTCTGGAGGGTGAATCAGAAGAAGCAGAAGAAGGAGAAGGAGAAGGTGAAGTCTGGAGGGTGAATCAGAAGAAGCAGAAGAAGGAGAAGGAGAAGGTGAAGTCAGGAGGGTGAATCAGAAGAAGCAGAAGAAGGAGAAGGAGAAGGTGAAGTTAGGAGGGTGAATCAGAAGAAGCAGAAGAAGGAGAAGGAGAAGGTGAAGTCAGGGGGGTGAAGCAGAAGAAGTAGAAGAAGGAGAAGGAGAAGGTGAAGTCAGGAGGGTGAAGCAGAAGAAGCAGAAGAAGGAGAAGGAGAAGGTGAAGTCTGGCGGGCGCAGCAGAAGAAGCAGAAGAAGGAGAAGGAGAAGGTGAAGTCTGGAGGGTGAAGCAGAAGAAGCAGAAGAAGGAGAAGGAGAAGGTGAAGTCTGGAGGGTGAAGCAGAAGAAGCAGAAGAAGGAGAAGGAGAAGGTGAAGTCTGGAGGGTGAATCAGAAGAAGCAGAAGAAGGAGAAGGAGAAGGTGAAGTCAGGAGGGTGAATCAGAAGAAGCAGAAGAAGGAGAAGGAGAAGGTGAAGTCTGGAGGGTGAATCAGAAGAAGTAGAAGAAGCAGAAGGAGAAGGTGAAGTCTGGAGGGTGAATCAGAAGAAGTAGAAGAAGGAGAAGGAGAAGGTGAGGTCTGGAGGGTGATTCAGAAGAAGCAGAAGAAGGAGAAGGAGAAGGTGAAGTCTGGAGGGTGAATCAGAAGAAGCAGAAGAAGAAGAAGGAGAAGGTGAAGACTGGAGGGTGAATCAGAATAAGTAGAAGACGTAGAAGGAGACGATGAAGTCTGGAGGATGAATCAGAAGAAGTAGAAGAAGGAGAAGGAGAAGCTGAGGTCTGGAGGGTGAATCAGAAGAAGCAGAAGAAGGAGAAGGAGAAGGTAAAGTCTGGAGGGTGAATCAGAAGAAGCAGAAGAAGGAGAAGGAGAAGGTGAAGTCTGGAGGGTGAATCAGAAGAAGCAGAAGAAGGAGAAGGAGAAGGTGAAGTCAGGAGGGTGAATCAGAAGAAGCAGAAGAAGGAGAAGGAGAAGGTGAAGTTAGGAGGGTGAATCAGAAGAAGCAGAAGAAGGAGAAGGAGAAGGTGAAGTCAGGGGGGTGAAGCAGAAGAAGTAGAAGAAGGAGAAGGAGAAGGTGAAGTCAGGAGGGTGAAGCAGAAGAAGCAGAAGAAGGAGCAGGAGAAGGTGAAGTCTGGCGGGCGCAGCAGAAGAAGCAGAAGAAGGAGAAGGAGAAGGTGAAGTCTGGAGGGTGAAGCAGAAGAAGCAGAAGAAGGAGAAGGAGAAGGTGAAGTCTGGAGGGTGAATCAGAAGAAGCAGAAGAAGGAGAAGGAGAAGGTGAAATCTGGAGGGTGAATCAGAAGATGTAGAAGAAGGAGAAGGAGAAGTTGAAGTCAGGAGGGTGAATCAGAAGAAGCAGAAGAAGGAGAAGGAGAAGGTGAAGTCTGGAGGGTGAATCAGAAGAAGCAGAAGAAGGAGAAGGAGAAGGTGAAGTCTGGAGGGTGAATCAGAAGAAGCAGAAGAAGGAGAAGGAGAAGGTGAAGTCTGGAGGGTGAATCAGAAGAAGCAGAAGAAGTAGAAGGAGAAGGTGAAGTCTGGAGGGTGAATCAGAAGAAGTAGAAGAAGGAGAAGGAGAAGGTGAAGTTTGGAGGGTGAATCAGAAGAAGCAGAAGAAGGAGAAGGAGAAGGTGAAGTCAGGAGGGTGAATCAGAAGAAGCAGAAGAAGGAGAAGGAGAAGTTGAAGTCTGGAGGGTGAATCAGAAGAAGCAGAAGAAGGAGAAGGAGAAGGTGACGTCTGGAGGGTGAAGCAGAAGAAGCAGAAGAAGGAGAAGGAGAGGGTGAAGTCTGGAGGGTGAATCAGAAAAAGTAGAAGAAAAGAGAAGGAGAAGGTGAAGTCTAGAGGGTGAATCAGAAGAAGCAGAAAAAGGAGAAGGAGAAGGTGAAGTCTGGAGGGTGAATCAGAAGAAGTATAAGAAGGAGAAGGAGAAGGTGTAGTCTGGAGGGTGAATCAGAAGAAGCAGAAGAAGGAGAAGGAGAAGGTGAAGTCAGGGGGGTGAAGCAGAAGAGGTAGAAGAAGGAGAAGGAGAAGGTGAAGTCAGGAGGGGGAATCAGAAGAAGCAGAAGAAGGAGAAGGAGAAGGTGAAGTCAGGGGGGTGAAGCAGAAGAAGTAGAAGAAGGAGAAGGAGAAGGTGAAGTCAGGAGGGTGAATCAGAAGAAGCAGAAGAAGGAGAAGGAGATGGTGAAGTCTGGCGGGCGCAGCAGAAGAAGCAGAAGAAGGAGAAGGAGAAGGTAAAGTCTGGAGGGTGAAGCAGAAGAAGCAGAAGAAGGAGAAGGAGAAGGTGAAGTCTGGAGGGTGAATCAGAAGAAGTAGAAGAAGGAGAAGGAGAAGGTGAAGTCAGGAGGGTGAAGCAGAAGAAGCAGAAGAAGGAGAAGGAGAAGGTGAAGTCTGGAGGGTGAAGCAGAAGAAGCAGAAGAAGGAGAAGGAGAAGGTGAAGTCTGGAGGGCGAAGCAGAAGAAGCAGAAGAAGGAGAAGGAGAAGATGAAGTCTGGAGGGTGAAGCAGAAGAAGCAGAAGAAGGAGAAGGAGAAGGTGAAGTCTGGAGGGTGAATCAGAAGAAGTAGAAGGAGGAGAAGGAGAAGGTGAAGTCAGGAGGGTGAAGCAGAAGAAGCAGAAGAAGGAGAAGGGGAAGGTGAAGTCTGGAGGGTGAAGCAGAAGAAGCAGAAGAAGGAGAAGGAGAAGGTGAAGTCTGGAGGGTGAAGCAGAAGAAGCAGAAGAAGGAGAAGGAGAAGGTGAAGTCAGGAGGGTGAATCAGAAGAAGTTGAAGAAGGAGAAGGAGAAGGTGTAGTCTGGAGGGTGAATCAGAAGAAGTAGACGAAGGAGAAGGAGAAGGTGAAGTCTGGAGGCTGAATCAGAAGAAGCAGAAGAAGGAGAAGGAGAAGGTGAAGTCTGGAGGGTGAATCAGAAGAAGTAGAAGAAGGAGAAGGAGAAGGTGAAGTCTGGAGGGTGAATCAGAAGAAGCAGAAGAAGGAGAAGGAGAAGGTGAAGTCAGGAGGGTGAATCAGAAGAAGCAGAAGAAGGAGAAGGAGAAGGTGAAGTTAGGAGGGTGAATCAGAAGAAGCAGAAGAAGGAGAAGGAGAAGGTGAAGTCAGGGGGGTGAAGCAGAAGAAGTAGAAGAAGGAGAAGGAGAAGGTGAAGTCAGGAGGGTGAAGCAGAAGAAGCAGAAGAAGGAGAAGGCGAAGGTGAAGTCTGGCGGGCGCAGCAGAAGAAGCAGAAGAAGGAGAAGCAGAAGGTGAAGTCTGGAGGGTGAAGCAGAAGAAGCAGAAGAAGGAGAAGGAGAAGGTGAAGTCTGGAGGGTGAATCAGAAGAAGCAGAAGAAGGAGAAGGAGAAGGTGAAATCTGGAGGGTGAATCAGAAGAAGTAGAAGAAGGAGAAGGAGAAGTTGAAGTCAGGAGGGTGAAGCAGAAGAAGCAGAAGAAGGAGAAGGAGAAGGTGAAGTCTGGAGGGTGAAGCAGAAGAAGCAGAAGAAGGAGAAGGAGAAGGTGAAGTCTGGAGGGTGAAGCAGAAGAAGCAGAAGAAGGAGAAGGAGAAGGTGAAGTCAGGAGGGTGAATCAGAAGAAGTTGAAGAAGGAGAAGGAGAAGGTGTAGTCTGGAGGGTGAATCAGAAGAAGTAGACGAAGGAGAAGGAGAAGGTGAAGTCTGGAGGGTGAATCAGAAGAAGCAGAAGAAGGAGAAGGAGAAGGTGAAGTCTGGAGGGTGAATCAGAAGAAGTAGAAGAAGGAGAAGGAGAAGGTGAAGTCTGGATGGTGAATCAGAAGAAGCAGAAGAAGGAGAAGGAGAAGGTGAAGTCTGGAGGGTGAATCAGAAGAAGCAGAAGAAGGAGAAGGAGAAGGTGAAGTCTGGAGGGTGAATCAGAAGAAGCAGAAGAAGGAGAAGGAGAAGGTGAAGTCTGGAGGGTGAATCAGAAGAAGCAGAAGAAGTAGAAGGAGAAGGTGAAGTCTGGAGGGTGAATCAGAAGAAGTAGAAGAAGGAGAAGGAGAAGGTGAAGTTTGGAGGGTGAATCAGAAGAAGCAGAAGAAGGAGAAGGAGAAGGTGAAGTCAGGAGGGTGAATCAGAAGAAGCAGAAGAAGGAGAAGGAGAAGGCGAAGTCTGGAGGGTGAATCAGAAGAAGCAGAAGAAGGAGAAGGAGAAGGTGAAGACTGGAGGGTGAATCAGAAGAAGTAGAAGAAGCAGAAGGAGAAGGTGATGTCTGGAGGGTGAATCAGAAGAAGTAGAAGAAGGAGAAGGAGAAGGTGAGGTCTGGAGGGTGAATCAGAAGAAGCAGAAGAAGGAGAAGGAGAAGGCGAAGTCTGGAGGGTGAATCAGAAGAAGCAGAAGAAGGAGAAGGAGAAGGTGAAGACTGGAGGGTGAATCAGAAGAAGTAGAAGACGGAGAAGGAGAAGATGAAGTCTGGAGGGTGAATCAGAAGAAGTAGAAGAAGGAGAAGGAGAAGATGAGGTCTGGAGGGTGAATCAGAAGAAGCAGAAGAAGGAGAAGGAGAAGGTGAGGTCTGGAGGGTGAATCAGAAGAAGCAGAAGAAGGAGAAGGAGAAGGTGAAGTCTGGAGGGTGAATCAGAAGAAGCAGAAGAAGGAGAAGGAGAAGATGAAGTCAGGAGGGTGAATCAGAAGAAGCAGAAGAAGGAGAAGGAGAAGGTGAAGTTAGGAGGGTGAATAAAAGAAGCAGAAGAAGGAGAAGGAGAAGGTGAAGTCAGGGTGGTGAAGCAGAAGAAGTAGAAGAAGGAGAAGGAGAAGGTGAAGTCAGGAGTGTGAAGCAGAAGAAGCAGAAGAAGGAGAAGGAGAAGGTGAAGTCTGGTGGGCGCAGCAGAAGAAGCAGAAGAAGGAGAAGGAGAAGGTGAAGTCTGGAGGGTGAAGCAGAAGAAGCAGAAGAAGGAGAAGGAGAAGGTGAAGTCTGGAGGGTGAATCAGAAGAAGTAGAAGAAGGAGAAGGAGAAGGTGAAGTCAGGAGGGTGAAGCAGAAGAAGCAAAAAAGGAGAAGGAGAAGGGGAAGTCCGGAGGGTGAAGCAGAAGAAGCAGAAGAAGGAGAAGGAGAAGGTGAAGTCTGGAGGGTGAATCAGAAGAAGTAGAAGAAAAGAGAAGGAGAAGGTGAAGTCTAGAGGGTGAATCAGAAGAAGCAGAAAAAGGAGAAGGAGAAGGTGAAGTCTGGAGGGTGAATCAGAAGAAGTAGAAGAAGGAGAAGGAGAAGGTGTAGTCTGGAGGGTGAATCAGAAGAAGCAGAAGAAGGAGAAGGAGAAGGTGAAGTCAGGGGGGTGAAGCAGAAGAAGTAGAAGAATGAGAAGGAGAAGGTGAAGTCAGGAGGGTGAATCAGAAGAAGCAGAAGAAGGAGAAGGAGAAGGTGAAGTCAGGGGGGTGAAGCAGAAGAAGTAGAAGAAGGAGAAGGAGAAGGTGAAGTCAGGAGGGTGAATCAGAAGAAGTTGAAGAAGGAGAAGGAGAAGGTGTAGTCTGGAGGGTGAATCAGAAGAAGTAGACGAAGGAGAAGGAGAAGGTGAAGTCTGGAGGGTGAATCAGAAGAAGCAGAAGAAGGAGAAGGAGAAGGTGAAGTCTGGAGGGTGAATCAGAAGAAGTAGAAGAAGGAGAAGGAGAAGGTGAAGTCTGGAGGGTGAATCAGAAGAAGCAGAAGAAGGAGAAGGAGAAGGTGAAGTCAGGAGGGTGAATCAGAAGAAGCAGAAGAAGGAGAAGGAGAAGGTGAAGTTAGGAGGGTGAATCAGAAGAAGCAGAAGAAGGAGAAGGAGAAGGTGAAGTCAGGGGGGTGAAGCAGAAGAAGTAGAAGAAGGAGAAGGAGAAGGTGAAGTCAGGAGGGTGAAGCAGAAGAAGCAGAAGAAGGAGAAGGCGAAGGTGAAGTCTGGCGGGCGCAGCAGAAGAAGCAGAAGAAGGAGAAGCAGAAGGTGAAGTCTGGAGGGTGAAGCAGAAGAAGCAGAAGAAGGAGAAGGAGAAGGTGAAGTCTGGAGGGTGAATCAGAAGAAGCAGAAGAAGGAGAAGGAGAAGGTGAAATCTGGAGGGTGAATCAGAAGAAGTAGAAGAAGGAGAAGGAGAAGTTGAAGTCAGGAGGGTGAAGCAGAAGAAGCAGAAGAAGGAGAAGGAGAAGGTGAAGTCTGGAGGGTGAAGCAGAAGAAGCAGAAGAAGGAGAAGGAGAAGGTGAAGTCTGGAGGGTGAAGCAGAAGAAGCAGAAGAAGGAGAAGGAGAAGGTGAAGTCAGGAGGGTGAATCAGAAGAAGTTGAAGAAGGAGAAGGAGAAGGTGTAGTCTGGAGGGTGAATCAGAAGAAGTAGACGAAGGAGAAGGAGAAGGTGAAGTCTGGAGGGTGAATCAGAAGAAGCAGAAGAAGGAGAAGGAGAAGGTGAAGTCTGGAGGGTGAATCAGAAGAAGTAGAAGAAGGAGAAGGAGAAGGTGAAGTCTGGATGGTGAATCAGAAGAAGCAGAAGAAGGAGAAGGAGAAGGTGAAGTCTGGAGGGTGAATCAGAAGAAGCAGAAGAAGGAGAAGGAGAAGGTGAAGTCAGGAGGGTGAATCAGAAGAAGCAGAAGAAGGAGAAGGAGAAGGCGAAGTCTGGAGGGTGAATCAGAAGAAGCAGAAGAAGGAGAAGGAGAAGGTGAAGACTGGAGGGTGAATCAGAAGAAGTAGAAGAAGCAGAAGGAGAAGGTGATGTCTGGAGGGTGAATCAGAAGAAGTAGAAGAAGGAGAAGGAGAAGGTGAGGTCTGGAGGGTGAATCAGAAGAAGCAGAAGAAGGAGAAGGAGAAGGCGAAGTCTGGAGGGTGAATCAGAAGAAGCAGAAGAAGGAGAAGGAGAAGGTGAAGACTGGAGGGTGAATCAGAAGAAGTAGAAGACGGAGAAGGAGAAGATGAAGTCTGGAGGGTGAATCAGAAGAAGTAGAAGAAGGAGAAGGAGAAGATGAGGTCTGGAGGGTGAATCAGAAGAAGCAGAAGAAGGAGAAGGAGAAGGTGAGGTCTGGAGGGTGAATCAGAAGAAGCAGAAGAAGGAGAAGGAGAAGGTGAAGTCTGGAGGGTGAATCAGAAGAAGCAGAAGAAGGAGAAGGAGAAGATGAAGTCAGGAGGGTGAATCAGAAGAAGCAGAAGAAGGAGAAGGAGAAGGTGAAGTTAGGAGGGTGAATAAAAGAAGCAGAAGAAGGAGAAGGAGAAGGTGAAGTCAGGGGAGGGTGAATCAGAAGAAGTAGAAGAAGGAGAAGGAGAAGGTGTAGTCTGGAGGGTGAATCAGAAGAAGCAGAAGAAGGAGAAGGAGAAGGTGAAGTCAGGGGGGTGAAGCAGAAGAAGTAGAAGAATGAGAAGGAGAAGGTGAAGTCAGATGGGTGAATCAGAAGAAGCAGAAGAAGGAGAAGGAGAAGGTGAAGTCAGGGGGGTGAAGCAGAAGAAGTAGAAGAAGGAGAAGGAGAAGGTGAAGTCAGTAGGGTGAATCAGAAGAAGCAGAAGAAAGAGAAGGAGATGGTGAAGTCTGGCGGGAGCTGCAGAAGAAGGAGAAGAAGGAGAAGGAGAAGGTGAAGTCTGGAGGGTGAAGCAGAAGAAGCAGAAGAAGGAGAAGGAGAAGGTGAAGTCTGGAGGGTGAATCAGAAGAAGTAGAAGAAGGAGAAGGAGAAGGTGAAGTCAGGAGGGTGAAGCAGAAGAAGCAGAAGAAGGAGAAGGAGAAGGTGAAGTCTGGAGGGTGAAGCAGAAGAAGCAGAAGAAGGAGAAGGGGAAGGTGAAGTCTGGAGGGCGAAGCAGAAGAAGCAGAAGAAGGAGAAGGAGAAGGTGAAGTCTGCAGGGTGAAGCAGAAGAAGCAGAAGAAGGAGAAGGAGAAGGTGAAGTCTGGAGGGTGAATCAGAAGAAGTAGAAGGAGGAGAAGGAGAAGGTGAAGTCAGGAGGGTGAAGCAGAAGAAGCAGAAGAAGGAGAAGGAGAAGGTGAAGTCTGGAGGGTGAAGCAGAAGAAGCAGAAGAAGGAGAAGGAGAAGGTGAAGTCTGGAGGGTGAAGCAGAAGAAGCAGAAGAAGGAGAAGGAGAAGGTGAAGTCAGGAGGGTGAATCAGAAGAAGTTGAAGAAGGAGAAGGAGAAGGTGTAGTCTGGAGGGTGAATCAGAGTAAGTAGACGAAGGAGAAGGAGAAGGTGAAGTCTGGAGGCTGAATCAGAAGAAGCAGAAGAAGGAGAAGGAGAAGGTGAAGTCTGGAGGGTGAATCAGAAGAAGTAGAAGAAGGAGAAGGAGAAGGTGAAGTCTGGAGGGTGAATCAGAAGAAGCAGAAGAAGGACAAGGAGAAGGTGAAGTCTGTAGGGTGAATCAGAAGAAGCAGAAGAAGGAGAAGGAGAAGGTGAAGTCTGGAGGGTGAATCAGAAGAAGCAGAAGAAGTAGAAGGAGAAGGTGAAGTCTGGAGGGTGAATCAGAAGAAGCAGAAGAAGGAGAAGGAGAAGGTGAAGTCTGGAGGGTGAATCAGAAGAAGCAGAAGAAGGAGAAGGAGAAGGTGAAGACTGGAGGGTGAATCAGAAGAAGTAGAAGAAGCAGAAGGAGAAGGTGAAGTCTGGAGGGTGAGTCAGAAGAAGTAGAAGAAGGAGAAGGAGAAGGTGAGGTCTGGAGGGTGAATCAGAAGAAGCAGAAGAAGGAGAAGGAGAAGGTGAAGTCTGGAGGGTGAATCAGAAGAAGCAGAAGAAGGAGAAGGAGAAGGTGAAGACTGGAGGGTGAATCAGAAGAAGTAGAAGACGGAGAAGGAGAAGATGAAGTCTGGAGGGTGAATCAGAAGAAGTAGAAGAAGGAGAAGGAGAAGATGAGGTCTGGAGGGTGAATCCGAAGAAGCAGAAGTAGGAGAAGGAGAAGGTGAAGTCTGGAGGGTGAATCAGAAGAAGCAGAAGAAGGAGAAGGAGAAGGTGAAGTCTGGAGGGTGAATCAGAAGAAGCAGAAGAAGGAGAAGGAGAAGGTGAAGTCAGGAGGGTGAATCAGAAGAAGCAGAAGAAGGAGAAGGAGAAGGTGAAGTTAGGAGGGTGAATCAGAAGAAACAGAAGAAGGAGAAGGAGAAGGTGAAGTCAGGGGGTGAAGCAGAAGAAGTAGAAGAAGGAGAAGGAGAAGGTGAAGTCAGGAGGGTGAAGCAGAAGAAGCAGAAGAAGGAGAATGAGAAGGTGAAGTCTGGCGGGCGCAGCAGAAGAAGCAGAAGAAGGAGAAGGAGAAGGTGAAGTCTGGAGGGTGAAGCAGAAGAAGCAGAAGAAGGAGAAGGAGAAGGTGAAGTCTGGAGGGTGAATCAGAAGAAGTAGAAGAAGGAGAAGGAGAAGGTGAAGTCAGGAGGGTGAAGCAGAAGAAGCAAAAAAGGAGAAGGAGAAGGGGAAGTCCGGAGGGTGAAGCAGAAGAAGCAGAAGAAGGAGAAGGATAAGGTGATGTCTGGAGGGCGAAGCAGAAGAAGCAGAAGAAGGAGAAGGAGAAGGTGAAGTCTAGAGGGTGAATCAGAAGAAGCAGAAAAAGGAGAAGGAGAAGGTGAAGTCTGGAGGGTGAATCAGAAGAAGTAGAAGAAGGAGAAGGAGAAGGTGTAGTCTGGAGGGTGAATCAGAAGAAGCCGAAGAAGGAGAAGGAGAAGATGAAGTCTGGAGGGTGAATCAGAAGAAGTAGAAGAAGGAGAAGGAGAAGGTGAAGTCTGGAGGGTGAATCAGAAGAAGCAGAAGAAGGAGAAGGAGAAGGTGAAGTCTGAAGGGTGAATCAGAAGAAGTAGAAGAAGGAGAAGGAGAAAGTGAAGTCTGGAGGGTGAATCAGAAGAAGTAGAAGAAGGAGAAGGAGAAGGTGAAGTCTGGAGGGTGAATCAGAAGAAGCAGAAGAAGGAGAAGGAGAAGGTGAAGTCTGGAGGGTGAATCAGAAGAAGCAGAAGAAGGAGAAGGAGAAGGTGAATTCTGGAGGGTGTATCAGAAGAAGCAGAAGAAGGAGAAGGAGAAGGTGAAGTCTGGAGGGTGAAGCAGAAGAAGCAGAAGAAGTAGAAGGAGAAGGTGAAGTCTGGAGGGTGAATCAGAAGAAGCAGAAGAAGGAGAAGGAGAAGGTGAATTCTGGAGGGTGAATCACAAGAAGCAGAAGAAGGAGAAGGAGAAGGTGAAGTCTGGAGGGTGAAGCAGAAGAAGCAGAAGAAGTAAAAGGAGAAGGTGAATTCTGGAGGGTGAATCAGAAGAAGCAGAAGAAGGAGAAGGAGAAGGTGAAGTCTGGAGGGTGAAGCAGAAGAAGCAGAAGAAGTAGAAGGAGAAGGTGAAGTCTGGAGGGTGAATCAGAAGAAGTAGAAGAAGGAGAAGGAGAAGGTGAAGTCTGGAGGGTGAATCAGAAGAAGCAGAAGAAGGAGAAGGAGAAGGTGAAGTCAGGAGGGTGATTCAGAAGAAGCAGAAGAAGGAGAAGGAGAAGGTGAAGTCTGGAGGGTGAATCAGAAGAACCAGAAGAAGGAGACGGAGAAGGTGAAGACTGGAGGGTGAATCAGAAGAAGTAGAAGAAGGAGAAGGAGAAGGTGAAGTCTGGAGGGTGAATCAGAAGAAGTAGAAGAAGGAGAAGGAGAAGGCGAAGTCTGGAGGGTGAATCAGAAGAAGCAGAAGAAGGAGAAGGAGAAGGTGAAGTCTGGAGGGTGAATCAGAAGAAGCAGAAGAAGGAAAATGAGAAGATGAAGTCTGGAGGGTGAATCAGAAGAATTAGAAGAAGGAGAAGGAGAAGGTGAGGTCTGGAGGGTGAATCAGAAGAAGCAGAAGAAGGAGAAGGAGAAGGTGAAGTCTGAAGGGTGAATCAGAAGAAGCAGAAGAAGGAGAAGGAGAAGGTGAAGTCTGGAGGGTGAATCAGAAGAAGCAGAAGAAGGAGAAGGAGAAGATGAAGTCTGGAGGGTGAATCAGAAGAAGCAGAAGAAGGAGAAGGAGAAGGTGAAGTCTGGAGGGTGAATCAGAAGAAGTAGAAGAAGGAGAAGGAGAAGGTGAAGTCTGGAGGGTGAATCAGAAGAAGTAGAAGAAGGAGAAGGAGAAGGTGAAGTCTGGAGGGTGAATCAGAAGAAGCAGAAGAAGGAGAAGGAGAAGGTGAAGTCTGGATGGTGAATCAGAAGAAGCAGAAGAAGGAGAAGGAGAAGATGAGGTCTGGAGGGTGAATCAGAAGAAGTAGAAGAAGGAGAAGGAGAAGGTGAAGTCTGGAGGGTGAATCAGAAGAAGCAGAAGAAGGAGAAGGAGAAGGTGAAGTCTGGAGGGTGAATCAGAAGAAGCAGAAGAAGGAGAAGGAGAAGGTGAAGTCTGGAGGGTGAATCAGAAGAAGCAGAATAAGGAGAAGGAGAAGGTGAAGTCTGGAGGGTGAATCAGAAGAAGCAGAAGAAGGAGAAGGAGAAGGTGAAGTCCGGAGGATGAATCAGAAGAAGTAGAAGAAGGAGAAGGAGAAGGTGAAGTCTGGAGGGTGAAGCAGAAGAAGTAGAAGAAGGAGAAGGAGAAGGTGATGTCAGGAGGGTGAATCAGAAGAAGTAGAAGAAGGAGAAGGAGAAGGTGAAGTCAGGAGGGTGAATCAGAAGAAGCACAAGAAGGAGCAGGAGAAGGTGAAGTCTGGAGGGTGAATCAGAAGAATCAGAAGAAGGAGAAGGAGAAGGTGAAGTCTGGAGGGTGAATCAGAAGAAGGAGAAGAAAGAGAAGGAGAAGGTGAAGTTTGGAGGGTGAAGCAGAAGAAGCAGAAGAAGGAGAAGGAGAAGGTGAAGGCTGGAGGGTGAATCAGAAGAAGTAGAAGAAGGAGAAGGAGAAGGTGAAGTCTGGAGGGTGAATCAGAAGAAGTAGAAGAAGGAGAAGGAGAAGGTGAAGTCTGGAGGGTGAATCAGAAGAAGTAGAAGAAGGAGAAGGAGAAGGTGAAGTCTGGAGGGAGAATCAGAAGAAGTAGAAGAAGGAGAAGGAGAAGGTGAAGTCAGGAGGGTGAATCAGAAGAAGTAGAAGAAGGAGAAGGAGAAGGTGAGGTCTGGAGGGTGAATCAGAAGAAGCAGAAGAAGGAGAAGGAGAAGCTGAGGTCTGGAGGGTGAATCAGATGAAGTAGAAGAAGGAGAAGGAGAAGGTGAAGTCTGGAGGGTGAATCAGAAGAAGCAGAAGAAGGAGAAGGAGAAGGTGAAGTCTGGAGGGTGAATCAGAAGAAGCAGAAGAAGGAGAAGGAGAAGGTGAAGTCTGGAGGGTGAATCAGAAGAAGCAGAAGAAGGAGAAGGAGAAGGTGAAGTTAGGAGGTTGAATCAGAAGAAGCAGAAGAAGGAGAAGGAGAAGGTGAAGTCAGGGGGGTGAAGCAGAAGAAGTAGAAGAAGGAGAAGGAGAAGGTGAAGTCAGGAGGGTGAAGCAGAAGAAGCAGAAGAAGGAGAAGGAGAAGGTGAAGTCTGGCGGGCGCAGCAGAAGAAGCAGAAGAAGGAGAAGGAGTAGGTGAAGTCTGGAGGGTGAAGCAGAAGAAGCAGAAGAAGGAGAAGGAGAAGGTGAAGTCTGGAGGGTGAATCAGAAGAAGTAGAAGAAGGAGAAGGAAAAGGTGAAGTCAGGAGGGTGAAGCAGAAGAAGCAGAAGAAGAAGAAGGAGAAGGTGAAGTCTGGAGGGTGAATCAGAAGAAGTAGAAGAAGGAGAAGGAGAAGGTGAAGTCAGGAGGGTGAAGCAGAAGAAGCAGAAGAAGGAGAAGGAGAAGGTGAAGTCTGGAGGGTGAAGCAGAAGAAGCAGAAAAAGGAGAAGGAGAAGGTGAAGTCTGGAGGGTGAAGCAGAAGAAGCAGAATAAGGAGAAGGAGAAGGTGAAGTCAGGAGGGTGAATCAGAAGAAGTAGAAGAAGGAGAAGGAGAAGGTGTAGTCTGGAGGGTGAATCAGAAGAAGTAGACGAAGGAGAAGGAGAAGGTGAAGTCTGGAGGGTGAATCAGAAGAAGCAGAAGAAGGAGAAGGAGAAGGTGAAGTCTGGAGGGTGAATCAGAAGAAGGAGAAGGAGAAGCTGAAGTCTGGAGGGTGAATCAGAAGAAGCAGAAGAAGGAGAAGGAGAAGGTGAAGTCTGGAGGGTGAATCAGAAGAAGCAGAAGAAGGAGAAGGAGAAGGTGAAGTCTGGAGGGTGAATCAGAAGAAGCAGAAGAAGTAGAAGGAGAAGGTGAAGTCTGGAGGGTGAATCAGAAGAAGTAGAAGAAGGAGAAGGAGAAGGTGAAGTTTGGAGGGTGAATCAGAACAAGCAGAAGAAGGAGAAGGAGAAGCTGAAGTCAGGAGGGTGAATCAGAAGAAGCAGAAGAAGGAGAAGGAGAAGGTGAAGTCTGGAGGGTGAAGCAGAAGAAGCAGAAGAAGGAGAAGGAGAAGGTGAAGACTGGAGGGTGAATCAGAAGAAGTAGAAGAAGCAGAAGGAGAAGGTGAAGTCTGGAGGGTGAATCAGAAGAAGTAGAAGAAGGAGAAGGAGAAGGTGAGGTCTGGAGGGTGAATCAGAAGAAGCAGAAGAAGGAGAAGGAGAAGGTGAAGTCTGGAGGGTGAATCAGAAGAAGCAGAAGAAGGAGAAGGAGAAGGTGAAGACTGGAGGGTGAATCAGAAGAAGTAGAAGACGGAGAAGGAGAAGATGAAGTCTGGAGGGTGAATCAGAAGAAGTGGAAGAAGGAGAAGGAGAAGATGAGGTCTGGAGGGTGAATCAGAAGAAGCAGAAGAAGGAGAAGGAGAAGGTGAAGTCTGGAGGGTGAATCAGAAGAAGCAGAAGAAGGAGAAGGAGAAGGTGAAGTCTGGAGGGTGAATCAGAAGAAGCAGAAGAAGGAGAAGGAGAAGGTGAAGTCAGGAGGGTGAATCAGAAGAAGCAGAAGAAGGAGAAGGAGAAGGTGAAGTTAGGAGGGTGAATCAGAAGAAGCAGAAGAAGGAGAAGGAGAAGGTGAAGTCAGGGGGGTGAAGCAGAAGAAGTAGAAGAAGGAAAAGGAGAAGGTGAAGTCAGGAGGGTGAAGCAGAAGAAGCAGAAGAAGGAGAAGGAGAAGGTGAAGTCTGGCGGGTGCAGCAGAATAAGCAGAAGAAGGAGAAGGAGAAGGTGAAGTCTGGAGGGTGAAGCAGAAGAAGCAGAAGAAGGAGAAGGAGAAGGTGAAGTCTGGAGGGTGAATCATAAGAAGTAGAAGAAGGAGAAGGAGAAGGTGAAGTCTGGAGGGTGAATCAGAAGAAGCAGAAGAAGGAGAAGGAGAAGGTGAAGTCAGGAGGGTGATTCAGAAGAAGCAGAAGAAGGAGAAGGAGAAGGTGAAGTCTGGAGGGTGAATCAGAAGAACCAGAAGAAGGAGAAGGAGAAGGTGAAGACTGGAGGGTGAATCAGAAGAAGTAGAAGAAGGAGAAGGAGAAGGTGAAGTCTGGAGGGTGAATCAGAAGAAGTAGAAGAAGGAGAAGGAGAAGGCGAAGTCTGGAGGGTGAATCAGAAGAAGCAGAAGAAGGAGAAGGAGAAGGTGAAGTCTGGAGGGTGAATCAGAAGAAGCAGAAGAAGGAAAATGAGAAGATGAAGTCTGGAGGGTGAATCAGAAGAATTAGAAGAAGGAGAAGGAGAAGGTGAGGTCTGGAGGGTGAATCAGAAGAAGCAGAAGAAGGAGAAGGAGAAGGTGAAGTCTGAAGGGTGAATCAGAAGAAGCAGAAGAAGGAGAAGGAGAAGGTGAAGTCTGGAGGGTGAATCAGAAGAAGCAGAAGAAGGAGAAGGAGAAGATGAAGTCTGGAGGGTGAATCAGAAGAAGCAGAAGAAGGAGAAGGAGAAGGTGAAGTCTGGAGGGTGAATCAGAAGAAGTAGAAGAAGGAGAAGGAGAAGGTGAAGTCTGGAGGGTGAATCAGAAGAAGTAGAAGAAGGAGAAGGAGAAGGTGAAGTCTGGAGGGTGAATCAGAAGAAGCAGAAGAAGGAGAAGGTGAAGTCTGGAGGGTGAATCAGAAGAAGCAGAAGAAGGAGAAGGAGAAGATGAAGTCTGGAGGGTGAATCAGAAGAAGTAGAAGAAGGAGAAGGAGAAGGTGAAGTCTGGAGGGTGAATCAGAAGAAGCAGAAGAAGGAGAAGGAGAAGGTGAAGTCTGGAGGGTGAATCAGAAGAAGCAGAAGAAGGAGAAGGAGAAGGTGAAGTCTGGAGGGTGAATCAGAAGAAGCAGAATAAGGAGAAGGAGAAGATGAAGTCTGGAGGGTGAATCAGAAGAAGCAGAAGAAGGAGAAGGAGAAGGTGAAGTCCGGAGGATGAATCAGAAGAAGTAGAAGAAGGAGAAGGAGAAGGTGAAGTCTGGAGGGTGAAGCAGAAGAAGTAGAAGAAGGAGAAGGAGAAGGTGATGTCAGGAGGGTGAATCAGAAGAAGTAGAAGAAGGAGAAGGAGAAGGTGAAGTCAGGAGGGTGAATCAGAAGAAGCACAAGAAGGAGCAGGAGAAGGTGAAGTCTGGAGGGTGAATCAGAAGAATCAGAAGAAGGAGAAGGAGAAGGTGAAGTCTGGAGGGTGAATCAGAAGAAGGAGAAGAAAGAGAAGGAGAAGGTGAAGTTTGGAGGGTGAAGCAGAAGAAGCAGAAGAAGGAGAAGGAGAAGGTGAAGGCTGGAGGGTGAATCAGAAGAAGTAGAAGAAGGAGAAGGAGAAGGTGAAGTCTGGAGGGTGAATCAGAAGAAGTAGAAGAAGGAGAAGGAGAAGGTGAAGTCTGGAGGGTGAATCAGAAGAAGTAGAAGAAGGAGAAGGAGAAGGTGAAGTCTGGAGGGAGAATCAGAAGAAGTAGAAGAAGGAGAAGGAGAAGGTGAAGTCAGGAGGGTGAATCAGAAGATGTAGAAGAAGGAGAAGGAGAAGGTGAGGTCTGGAGGGTGAATCAGAAGAAGCAGAAGAAGGAGAAGGAGAAGCTGAGGTCTGGAGGGTGAATCAGATGAAGTAGAAGAAGGAGAAGGAGAAGGTGAAGTCTGGAGGGTGAATCAGAAGAAGCAGAAGAAGGAGAAGGAGAAGGTGAAGTCTGGAGGGTGAATCAGAAGAAGCAGAAGAAGGAGAAGGAGAAGGTGAAGTCTGGAGGGTGAATCAGAAGAAGCAGAAGAAGGAGAAGGAGAAGGTGAAGTTAGGAGGTTGAATCAGAAGAAGCAGAAGAAGGAGAAGGAGAAGGTGAAGTCAGGGGGGTGAAGCAGAAGAAGTAGAAGAAGGAGAAGGAGAAGGTGAAGTCAGGAGGGTGAAGCAGAAGAAGCAGAAGAAGGAGAAGGAGAAGGTGAAGTCTGGCGGGCGCAGCAGAAGAAGCAGAAGAAGGAGAAGGAGTAGGTGAAGTCTGGAGGGTGAAGCAGAAGAAGCAGAAGAAGGAGAAGGAGAAGGTGAAGTCTGGAGGGTGAATCAGAAGAAGTAGAAGAAGGAGAAGGAAAAGGTGAAGTCAGGAGGGTGAAGCAGAAGAAGCAGAAGAAGAAGAAGGAGAAGGTGAAGTCTGGAGGGTGAATCAGAAGAAGTAGAAGAAGGAGAAGGAGAAGGTGAAGTCAGGAGGGTGAAGCAGAAGAAGCAGAAGAAGGAGAAGGAGAAGGTGAAGTCTGGAGGGTGAAGCAGAAGAAGCAGAAAAAGGAGAAGGAGAAGGTGAAGTCTGGAGGGTGAAGCAGAAGAAGCAGAATAAGGAGAAGGAGAAGGTGAAGTCAGGAGGGTGAATCAGAAGAAGTAGAAGAAGGAGAAGGAGAAGGTGTAGTCTGGAGGGTGAATCAGAAGAAGTAGACGAAGGAGAAGGAGAAGGTGAAGTCTGGAGGGTGAATCAGAAGAAGCAGAAGAAGGAGAAGGAGAAGGTGAAGTCTGGAGGGTGAATCAGAAGAAGTAGAAGAAGGAGAAGGAGAAGCTGAAGTCTGGAGGGTGAATCAGAAGAAGCAGAAGAAGGAGAAGGAGAAGATGAAGTCTGGAGGGTGAATCAGAAGAAGCAGAAGAAGGAGAAGGAGAAGGTGAAGTCTGGAGGGTGAATCAGAAGAAGCAGAAGAAGTAGAAGGAGAAGGTGAAGTCTGGAGGGTGAATCAGAAGAAGTAGAAGAAGGAGAAGGAGAAGGTGAAGTTTGGAGGGTGAATCAGAAGAAGCAGAAGAAGAAGAAGGAGAAGCTGAAGTCAGGAGGGTGAATCAGAAGAAGCAGAAGAAGGAGAAGGAGAAGGTGAAGACTGGAGGGTGAATCAGAAGAAGTAGAAGAAGCAGAAGGAGAAGGTGAAGTCTGGAGGGTGAATCAGAAGAAGTAGAAGAAGGAGAAGGAGAAGGTGAGGTCTGGAGGGTGAATCAGAAGAAGCAGAAGAAGGAGAAGGAGAAGGTGAAGTCTGGAGGGTGAATCAGAAGAAGCAGAAGAAGGAGAAGGAGAAGGTGAAGACTGGAGGGTGAATCAGAAGAAGTAGAAGACGGAGAAGGAGAAGATGAAGTCTGGAGGGTGAATCAGAAGAAGTGGAAGAAGGAAAAGGAGAAGATGAGGTCTGGAGGGTGAATCAGAAGAAGCAGAAGAAGGAGAAGGAGAAGGTGAAGTCTGGAGGGTGAATCAGAAGAAGCAGAAGAAGGAGAAGGAGAAGGTGAAGTCTGGAGGGTGAATCAGAAGAAGCAGAAGAAGGAGAAGGAGAAGGTGAAGTCAGGAGGGTGAATCAGAAGAAGCAGAAGAAGGAGAAGGAGAAGGTGAAGTTAGGAGGGTGAATCAGAAGAAGCAGAAGAAGGAGAAGGAGAAGGTGAAGTCAGGGGGGTGAAGCAGAAGAAGTAGAAGAAGGAAAAGGAGAAGGTGAAGTCAGGAGGGTGAAGCAGAAGAAGCAGAAGAAGGAGAAGGAGAAGGTGAAGTCTGGCGGGTGCAGCAGAATAAGCAGAAGAAGGAGAAGGAGAAGGTGAAGTCTGGAGGGTGAAGCAGAAGAAGCAGAAGAAGGAGAAGGAGAAGGTGAAGTCTGGAGGGTGAATCAGAAGAAGTAGAAGAAGGAGAAGGAGAAGGTGAAGTCAGGAGGGTGAAGCAGAAGAAGCAAAAAAGGAGAAGGAGAAGGGGAAGTCCAGAGGGTGAAGCAGAAGAAGCAGAAGAAGGAGAAGGATAAGGTGATGTCTGGAGGGCGAAGCAGAAGAAGCAGAAGAAGGAGAAGGAGAAGGTGAAGTCTAGAGGGTGAATCAGAAGAAGCAGAAAAGGGAGAAGGAGAAGGTGAAGTCTGGAGGGTGAATCAGAAGAAGTAGAAGAAGGAGAAGGAGAAGGTGTCGTCTGGAGGGTGAATCAGAAGAAGCAGAAGAAGGAGAAGGAGAAGATGAAGTCTGGAGGGTGAATCAGAAGAAGTAGAAGAAGGAGAAGGAGAAGGTGAAGTCTGGAGGGTGAATCAGAAGAAGCAGAAGAAGGAGAAGGAGAAGGTGAAGTCTGAAGGGTGAATCAGAAGAAGTAGAAGAAGGAGAAGGAGAAAGTTAAATCTGGAGGGTGAATCAGAAGAAGTAGAAGAAGGAGAAGGAGAAGGTGAAGTCTGGAGGGTGCATCAGAAGAAGCAGAAGAAGGAGAAGGAGAAGGTGAATTCTGGAGGGAGAATCAGAAGAAGCAGAAGAAGGAGAAGGAGAAGGTGAAGTCTGGAGGGTGAAGCAGAAGAAGCAGAAGAAGTAGAAGGAGAAGGTGAAGTCTGGAGGGTGAATCAGAAGAAGTAGAAGAAGGAGAAGGAGAAGGTGAAGTCTGGAGGGTGAATCAGAAGAAGCAGAAGAAGGAGAAGGAGAAGGTGAAGACTGGAGGGTGAATCAGAAGAAGTAGAAGAAGGAGAAGGAGAAGGTGAAGTCTGGAGGGTGAATCAGAAGAAGTAGAAGAAGGAGAATAGAAGGCGAAGTCTGGAGGGTGAATCAGAAGAAGCAGAAGAAGGAGAAGGAGAAGGTGAAGTCTGGAGGGTGAATCAGAAGAAGCAGAAGAAGGAGAATGAGAAGATGAAGTCTGGAGGGTGAATCAGAAGATTTAGAAGAAGGAGAAGGAGAAGGTGCGGTCTGGAGGGTGAATCAGAAGAAGCAGAAGAAGGAGAAGGAGAAGGTGAAGTCTGAAGGGTGAATCAGAAGAAGCAGAAGAAGGAGAAGGAGAAGGTGAAGTCTGGAGGGTGAATCAGAAGAAGCAGAAGAAGGAGAAAGAGAAGATGAAGTCTGGAGGGTGAATCAGAAGAAGCAGAAGAAGGAGAAGGAGAAGGTGAAGTCTGGAGGGTGAATCAGAAGAAGTAGAAGAAGGAGAAGGAGAAGGTGAAGTCTGGAGGGTGAATCAGAAGAAGTAGAAGAAGGAGAAGGAGAAGGTGAAGTCTGGAGGGTGAATCAGAAGAAGGAGAAGGAGAAGGTGAAGTCTGGAGGGTGAATCAGAAGAAGCAGAAGAAGGAGAAGGAGAAGATGAAGTCTGGAGGGTGAATCAGAAGAAGTAGAAGAAGGAGAAGGAGAAGGTGAAGTCTGGAGGTTGAATCAGAAGAAGCAGAAGAAGGAGAAGGCGAAGCTGAAGTCTGGAGGGTGAATCAGAAGAAGCAGAAGAAGGAGAAGGAGAAGGTGAAGTCTGGAGGGTGAATCAGAAGAAGCAGAATAAGGAGAAGGAGAAGGTGAAGTCTGGAGGGTGAATCAGAAGAAGCAGAAGAAGGAGAAGGAGAAGGTGAAGTCTGGAGGATGAATCAGAAGAAGTAGAAGAAGGAGAAGGAGAAGGTGAAGTCTGGAGGGTGAAGCAGAAGAAGTAGAAGAAGGAGAAGGAGAAGGTGAAGTCTGGAGGGTGAATCAGAAGAAGCAGAAGAAGTAGAAGGAGAAGGTGAAGTCTGGAGGGTGAATCAGAAGAAGTAGAAGAAGGAGAAGGAGAAGGTGAAGTTTGGAGGGTGAATCAGAAGAAGCAGAAGAAGAAGAAGGAGAAGCTGAAGTCAGGAGGGTGAATCAGAAGAAGCAGAAGAAGAAGAAGGAGAAGGTGAAGTCTGGAGGGTGAATCAGAAGAAGTAGAAGAAGGAGAAGGAGAAGGTGAAGTCAGGAGGGTGAAGCAGAAGAAGCAGAAGAAGGAGAAGGAGAAGGTGAAGTCTGGAGGGTGAAGCAGAAGAAGCAGAAAAAGGAGAAGGAGAAGGTGAAGTCTGGAGGGTGAAGCAGAAGAAGCAGAATAAGGAGAAGGAGAAGGTGAAGTCAGGAGGGTGAATCAGAAGAAGTAGAAGAAGGAGAAGGAGAAGGTGTAGTCTGGAGGGTGAATCAGAAGAAGTAGACGAAGGAGAAGGAGAAGGTGAAGTCTGGAGGGTGAATCAGAAGAAGCAGAAGAAGGAGAAGGAGAAGGTGAAGTCTGGAGGGTGAATCAGAAGAAGTAGAAGAAGGAGAAGGAGAAGCTGAAGTCTGGAGGGTGAATCAGAAGAAGCAGAAGAAGGAGAAGGAGAAGATGAAGTCTGGAGGGTGAATCAGAAGAAGCAGAAGAAGGAGAAGGAGAAGGTGAAGTCTGGAGGGTGAATCAGAAGAAGCAGAAGAAGTAGAAGGAGAAGGTGAAGTCTGGAGGGTGAATCAGAAGAAGTAGAAGAAGGAGAAGGAGAAGGTGAAGTTTGGAGGGTGAATCAGAAGAAGCAGAAGAAGAAGAAGGAGAAGCTGAAGTCAGGAGGGTGAATCAGAAGAAGCAGAAGAAGGAGAAGGAGAAGGTGAAGACTGGAGGGTGAATCAGAAGAAGTAGAAGAAGCAGAAGGAGAAGGTGAAGTCTGGAGGGTGAATCAGAAGAAGTAGAAGAAGGAGAAGGAGAAGGTGAGGTCTGGAGGGTGAATCAGAAGAAGCAGAAGAAGGAGAAGGAGAAGGTGAAGTCTGGAGGGTGAATCAGAAGAAGCAGAAGAAGGAGAAGGAGAAGGTGAAGACTGGAGGGTGAATCAGAAGAAGTAGAAGACGGAGAAGGAGAAGATGAAGTCTGGAGGGTGAATCAGAAGAAGTGGAAGAAGGAGAAGGAGAAGATGAGGTCTGGAGGGTGAATCAGAAGAAGCAGAAGAAGGAGAAGGAGAAGGTGAAGTCTGGAGGGTGAATAAGAAGAAGCAGAAGAAGGAGAAGGAGAAGGTGAAGTCTGGAGGGTGAATCAGAAGAAGCAGAAGAAGGAGAAGGAGAAGGTGAAGTCAGGAGGGTGAATCAGAAGAAGCAGAAGAATGAGAAGGAGAAGGTGAAGTTAGGAGGGTGAATCAGAAGAAGC
Organism: Somniosus microcephalus; assembly: GCF_052327205.1. Lineage (NCBI taxonomy): Eukaryota > Metazoa > Chordata > Chondrichthyes > Squaliformes > Somniosidae > Somniosus > Somniosus microcephalus. The sequence goes on along the minus strand of NW_028226104.1, from coordinate 27,988 downwards.
AGAAGAAGGAGAAGGAGAAGGTGAAGTCAGGGGGGTGAAGCAGAAGAAGTAGAAGAAGGAAAAGGAGAAGGTGAAGTCAGGAGGGTGAAGCAGAAGAAGCAGAAGAAGGAGAAGGAGAAGGTGAAGTCTGGCGGGTGCAGCAGAATAAGCAGAAGAAGGAGAAGGAGAAGGTGAAGTCTGGAGGGTGAAGCAGAAGAAGCAGAAGAAGGAGAAGGAGAAGGTGAAGTCTGGAGGGTGAATCAGAAGAAGTAGAAGAAGGAGAAGGAGAAGATGAAGTCAGGAGGGTGAAGCAGAAGAAGCAAAAAAGGAGAAGGAGAAGGGGAAGTCCAGAGGGTGAAGCAGAAGAAGCAGAAGAAGGAGAAGGATAAGGTGATGTCTGGAGGGCGAAGCAGAAGAAGCAGAAGAAGGAGAAGGAGAAGGTGAAGTCTAGAGGGTGAATCAGAAGAAGCAGAAAAGGGAGAAGGAGAAGGTGAAGTCTGGAGGGTGAATCAGAAGAAGTAGAAGAAGGAGAAGGAGAAGGTGTCGTCTGGAGGGTGAATCAGAAGAAGCAGAAGAAGGAGAAGGAGAAGATGAAGTCTGGAGGGTGAATCAGAAGAAGTAGAAGAAGGAGAAGGAGAAGGTGAAGTCTGGAGGGTGAATCAGAAGAAGCAGAAGAAGGAGAAGGAGAAGGTGAAGTCTGAAGGGTGAATCAGAAGAAGTAGAAGAAGGAGAAGGAGAAAGTGAAGTCTGGAGGGTGAATCAGAAGAAGTAGAAGAAGGAGAAGGAGAAGGTGAAGTCTGGAGGGTGCATCAGAAGAAGCAGAAGAAGGAGAAGGAGAAGGTGAATTCTGGAGGGAGAATCAGAAGAAGCAGAAGAAGGAGAAGGAGAAGGTGAAGTCTGGAGGGTGAAGCAGAAGAAGCAGAAGAAGTAGAAGGAGAAGGTGAAGTCTGGAGGGTGAATCAGAAGAAGTAGAAGAAGGAGAAGGAGAAGGTGAAGTCTGGAGGGTGAATCAGAAGAAGCAGAAGAAGGAGAAGGAGAAGGTGAAGACTGGAGGGTGAATCAGAAGAAGTAGAAGAAGGAGAAGGAGAAGGTGAAGTCTGGAGGGTGAATCAGAAGAAGTAGAAGAAGGAGAATAGAAGGCGAAGTCTGGAGGGTGAATCAGAAGAAGCAGAAGAAGGAGAAGGAGAAGGTGAAGTCTGGAGGGTGAATCAGAAGAAGCAGAAGAAGGAGAATGAGAAGATGAAGTCTGGAGGGTGAATCAGAAGATTTAGAAGAAGGAGAAGGAGAAGGTGCGGTCTGGAGGGTGAATCAGAAGAAGCAGAAGAAGGAGAAGGAGAAGGTGAAGTCTGAAGGGTGAATCAGAAGAAGCAGAAGAAGGAGAAGGAGAAGGTGAAGTCTGGAGGGTGAATCAGAAGAAGCAGAAGAAGGAGAAAGAGAAGATGAAGTCTGGAGGGTGAATCAGAAGAAGCAGAAGAAGGAGAAGGAGAAGGTGAAGTCTGGAGGGTGAATCAGAAGAAGTAGAAGAAGGAGAAGGAGAAGGTGAAGTCTGGAGGGTGAATCAGAAGAAGTAGAAGAAGGAGAAGGAGAAGGTGAAGTCTGGAGGGTGAATCAGAAGAAGGAGAAGGAGAAGGTGAAGTCTGGAGGGTGAATCAGAAGAAGCAGAAGAAGGAGAAGGAGAAGATGAAGTCTGGAGGGTGAATCAGAAGAAGTAGAAGAAGGAGAAGGAGAAGGTGAAGTCTGGAGGTTGAATCAGAAGAAGCAGAAGAAGGAGAAGGCGAAGCTGAAGTCTGGAGGGTGAATCAGAAGAAGCAGAAGAAGGAGAAGGAGAAGGTGAAGTCTGGAGGGTGAATCAGAAGAAGCAGAATAAGGAGAAGGAGAAGGTGAAGTCTGGAGGGTGAATCAGAAGAAGCAGAAGAAGGAGAAGGAGAAGGTGAAGTCTGGAGGATGAATCAGAAGAAGTAGAAGAAGGAGAAGGAGAAGGTGAAGTCTGGAGGGTGAAGCAGAAGAAGTAGAAGAAGGAGAAGGAGAAGGTGAAGTCTGGAGGGTGAATCAGAAGAAGCAGAAGAAGTAGAAGGAGAAGGTGAAGTCTGGAGGGTGAATCAGAAGAAGTAGAAGAAGGAGAAGGAGAAGGTGAAGTTTGGAGGGTGAATCAGAAGAAGCAGAAGAAGAAGAAGGAGAAGCTGAAGTCAGGAGGGTGAATCAGAAGAAGCAGAAGAAGGAGAAGGAGAAGGTGAAGACTGGAGGGTGAATCAGAAGAAGTAGAAGAAGCAGAAGGAGAAGGTGAAGTCTGGAGGGTGAATCAGAAGAAGTAGAAGAAGGAGAAGGAGAAGGTGAGGTCTGGAGGGTGAATCAGAAGAAGCAGAAGAAGGAGAAGGAGAAGGTGAAGTCTGGAGGGTGAATCAGAAGAAGCAGAAGAAGGAGAAGGAGAAGGTGAAGACTGGAGGGTGAATCAGAAGAAGTAGAAGACGGAGAAGGAGAAGATGAAGTCTGGAGGGTGAATCAGAAGAAGTGGAAGAAGGAGAAGGAGAAGATGAGGTCTGGAGGGTGAATCAGAAGAAGCAGAAGAAGGAGAAGGAGAAGGTGAAGTCTGGAGGGTGAATCAGAAGAAGCAGAAGAAGGAGAAGGAGAAGGTGAAGTCTGGAGGGTGAATCAGAAGAAGCAGAAGAAGGAGAAGGAGAAGGTGAAGTCAGGAGGGTGAATCAGAAGAAGCAGAAGAAGGAGAAGGAGAAGGTGAAGTTAGGAGGGTGAATCAGAAGAAGCAGAAGAAGGAGAAGGAGAAGGTGAAGTCAGGGGGGTGAAGCAGAAGAAGTAGAAGAAGGAAAAGGAGAAGGTGAAGTCAGGAGGGTGAAGCAGAAGAAGCAGAAGAAGGAGAAGGAGAAGGTGAAGTCTGGCGGGTGCAGCAGAATAAGCAGAAGAAGGAGAAGGAGAAGGTGAAGTCTGGAGGGTGAAGCAGAAGAAGCAGAAGAAGGAGAAGGAGAAGGTGAAGTCTGGAGGGTGAATCAGAAGAAGTAGAAGAAGGAGAAGGAGAAGGTGAAGTCAGGAGGGTGAAGCAGAAGAAGCAAAAAAGGAGAAGGAGAAGGGGAAGTCCAGAGGGTGAAGCAGAAGAAGCAGAAGAAGGAGAAGGATAAGGTGATGTCTGGAGGGCGAAGCAGAAGAAGCAGAAGAAGGAGAAGGAGAAGGTGAAGTCTAGAGGGTGAATCAGAAGAAGCAGAAAAGGGAGAAGGAGAAGGTGAAGTCTGGAGGGTGAATCAGAAGAAGTAGAAGAAGGAGAAGGAGAAGGTGTCGTCTGGAGGGTGAATCAGAAGAAGCAGAAGAAGGAGAAGGAGAAGATGAAGTCTGGAGGGTGAATCAGAAGAAGTAGAAGAAGGAGAAGGAGAAGGTGAAGTCTGGAGGGTGAATCAGAAGAAGCAGAAGAAGGAGAAGGAGAAGGTGAAGTCTGAAGGGTGAATCAGAAGAAGTAGAAGAAGGAGAAGGAGAAAGTGAAGTCTGGAGGGTGAATCAGAAGAAGTAGAAGAAGGAGAAGGAGAAGGTGAAGTCTGGAGGGTGCATCAGAAGAAGCAGAAGAAGGAGAAGGAGAAGGTGAATTCTGGAGGGAGAATCAGAAGAAGCAGAAGAAGGAGAAGGAGAAGGTGAAGACTGGAGGGTGAAGCAGAAGAAGCAGAAGAAGTAGAAGGAGAAGGTGAAGTCTGGAGGGTGAATCAGAAGAAGTAGAAGAAGGAGAAGGAGAAGGTGAAGTCTGGAGGGTGAATCAGAAGAAGCAGAAGAAGGAGAAGGAGAAGGTGAAGACTGGAGGGTGAATCAGAAGAAGTAGAAGAAGGAGAAGGAGAAGGTGAAGTCTGGAGGGTGAATCAGAAGAAGTAGAAGAAGGAGAATAGAAGGCGAAGTCTGGAGGGTGAATCAGAAGAAGCAGAAGAAGGAGAAGGAGAAGGTGAAGTCTGGAGGGTGAATCAGAAGAAGCAGAAGAAGGAGAATGAGAAGATGAAGTCTGGAGGGTGAATCAGAAGATTTAGAAGAAGGAGAAGGAGAAGGTGCGGTCTGGAGGGTGAATCAGAAGAAGCAGAAGAAGGAGAAGGAGAAGGTGAAGTCTGAAGGGTGAATCAGAAGAAGCAGAAGAAGGAGAAGGAGAAGGTGAAGTCTGGAGGGTGAATCAGAAGAAGCAGAAGAAGGAGAAAGAGAAGATGAAGTCTGGAGGGTGAATCAGAAGAAGCAGAAGAAGGAGAAGGAGAAGGTGAAGTCTGGAGGGTGAATCAGAAGAAGTAGAAGAAGGAGAAGGAGAAGGTGAAGTCTGGAGGGTGAATCAGAAGAAGTAGAAGAAGGAGAAGGAGAAGGTGAAGTCTGGAGGGTGAATCAGAAGAAGGAGAAGGAGAAGGTGAAGTCTGGAGGGTGAATCAGAAGAAGCAGAAGAAGGAGAAGGAGAAGATGAAGTCTGGAGGGTGAATCAGAAGAAGTAGAAGAAGGAGAAGGAGAAGGTGAAGTCTGGAGGTTGAATCAGAAGAAGCAGAAGAAGGAGAAGGCGAAGCTGAAGTCTGGAGGGTGAATCAGAAGAAGCAGAAGAAGGAGAAGGAGAAGGTGAAGTCTGGAGGGTGAATCAGAAGAAGCAGAATAAGGAGAAGGAGAAGGTGAAGTCTGGAGGGTGAATCAGAAGAAGCAGAAGAAGGAGAAGGAGAAGGTGAAGTCTGGAGGATGAATCAGAAGAAGTAGAAGAAGGAGAAGGAGAAGGTGAAGTCTGGAGGGTGAAGCAGAAGAAGTAGAAGAAGGAGAAGGAGAAGGTGATGTCAGGAGGGTGAATCAGAAGAAGTAGAAGAAGGAGAAGGAGAAGGTGAAGTCAGGAGGGTGAATCAGAAGAAGCACAAGAAGGAGAAGGAGAAGGTGAAGTCTGGAGGGTGAATCAGAAGAATCAGAAGAAGGAGAAGGAGAAGGTGAAGTCTGGAGGGTGAATCAGAAGAAGGAGAAGAAAGAGAAGGCGAAGGTGAAGTCTGGAGGGTGAAGCAGAAGAAGCAGAAGAAGGAGAAGGAGAAGGTGAAGGCTGGAGGGTGAATCAGAAGAAGTAGAAGAAGGAGAAGGAGAAGGTGAAGTCTGGAGGGTGAATCAGAAGAAGTAGAAGAAGGAGAAGGAGAAGGTGAAGTCTGGAGTGTGAATCAGAAGAAGTCGAAGAAGGAGAAGGAGAAGGTGAAGTCTGGAGGGAGAATCAGAAGAAGTAGAAGAAGGAGAAGGAGAAGGTGAAGTCAGGAGGGTGAATCAGAAGAAGTAGAAGAAGGAGAAGGAGAAGGTGAGGTCTGGAGGGTGAATCAGAAGAAGCAGAAGAAGGAGAAGGAGAAGGTGAGGTCTGGAGGGTGAATCAGAAGAAGTAGAAGAAGGAGAAGGAGAAGGTGAAGTCTGGAGGGTGAATCAGAAGAAGCAGAAGAAGGAGAAGGAGAAGGTGAAGTCTGGAGGGTGAATCAGAAGAAGCAGAAGAAGGAGAAGGAGAAGGTGAAGTCTGGAGGGTGAATCAGAAGAAGCAGAAGAAGGAGAAGGAGAAGGTGAAGTTAGGAGGTTGAATCAGAAGAAGCAGAAGAAGGAGAAGGAGAAGGTGAAGTCAGGGGGGTGAAGCAGAAGAAGTAGAAGAAGGAGAAGGAGAAGGTGAAGTCAGGAGGGTGAAGCAGAAGAAGCAGAAGAAGGAGAAGGAGAAGGTGAGGTCTGGCGGGCGCAGCAGAAGAAGCAGAAGAAGGAGAAGGAGGAGGTGAAGTCTGGAGGGTGAAGCAGAAGAAGCAGAAGAAGGAGAAGGAGAAGGTGAAGTCTGAAGGGTGAATCAGAAGAAGTAGAAGAAGGAGAAGGAGAAGGTGAAGTCAGGAGGGTGAAGCAGAAGAAGCAGAAGAAGGAGAAGGAGAAGGTGAAGTCTGGAGGGTGAATCAGAAGAAGTAGAAGAAGGAGAAGGAGAAGGTGAAGTCAGGAGGGTGAAGCAGAAGAAGCAGAAGAAGGAGAAGGAGAAGGTGAAGTCTGGAGGGTGAAGCAGAAGAAGCAGAAAAAGGAGAAGGAGAAGGTGAAGTCTGGAGGGTGAAGCAGAAGAAGCAGAAGAAGGAGAAGGAGAAGGTGAAGTCAGGAGGGTGAATCAGAAGAAGTAGAAGAAGGAGAAGGAGAAGGTGTAGTCTGGAGGGTGAATCAGAAGAAGTAGACGAAGGAGAAGGAGAAGGTGAAGTCTGGAGGGTGAATCAGAAGAAGCAGAAGAAGGAGAAGGAGAAGGTGAAGTCTGGAGGGTGAATCAGAAGAAGTAGAAGAAGGAGAAGGAGAAGGTGAAGTCTGGAGGGTGAATCAGAAGAAGCAGAAGAAGGAGAAGGAGAAGGTGAAGTCTGGAGGGTGAATCAGAAGAAGCAGAAGAAGGAGAAGGAGAAGGTGAAGTCTGGAGGGTGAATCAGAAGAAGCAGAAGAAGGAGAAGGAGAAGGTGAAGTCTGGAGGGTGAATCAGAAGAAGCAGAAGAAGGAGAAGGTGAAGGTGAAGTCTGGAGGGTGAATCAGAAGAAGTAGAAGAAGCAGAAGGAGAAGGTGAAGTCTGGAGGGTGAATCAGAAGAAGTAGAAGAAGGAGAAGGAGAAGGTGAGGTCTGGAGGGTGAATCAGAAGAAGCAGAAGAAGGAGAAGGAGAAGGTGAAGTCTGGAGGGTGAATCAGAAGAAGCAGAAGAAGGAGAAGGAGAAGGTGAAGACCGAAGGGTGAATCAGAAGAAGTAGAAAACGGAGAAGGAGAAGATGAAGTCTGGAGGGTGAATCAGAAGAAGTAGAAGAAGGAGAAGGAGAAGATGAGGTCTGGAGGGTGAATCAGAAGAAGCAGAAGAAGGAGAAGGAGAAGATGAAGTCTGGAGGGTGAATCAGAAGAAACAGAAGAAGGAGAAGGAGAAGGTGAAGTCTGGAGGGTGAATCAGAAGAAGTAGAAGAAGGAGAAGGAGAAGGTGATGTCTGGAGGGTGAATCAGAAGAAGCAGAAGAAGGAGAAGGAGAAGGTGAAGTCTGGAGGGTGAATCAGAAGAAGCAGAAGAAGGAGAAGGAGAAGGTGAAGTCAGGAGGGTGAATCAGAAGAAGTAGAAGAAGGAGAAGGAGAAGGTGAAGTCAGGAGGGTGAAGCAGAAGAAGCAGAAGAAGGAGAAGGGGAAGGTGAAGTCTGGCGGGCGCAGCAGAAGAAGCAGAAGAAGGAGAAGGAGAAGGTGAAGTCTGGAGGGTGAATCAGAAGAAGCAGAAGAAGGAGAAGGAGAAGGTGAAGTCAGGAGGGTGAATCAGAAGAAGCAGAAGAAGGAGAAGGAGAAGGTGAAGACTGGAGGGTGAATCAGAAGAATTGGAAGAAGCAGAAGGAGTAGGTGAAGTCTGGAGGGTGAATCAGAAGAAGTAGAAGAAGGAGAAGCAGAAGGTGAGGTCTGGAGGGTGAATCAGAAGAAGCAGAAGAAGGAGAAGGAGAAGGTGAAGTCTGGAGGGTGAAGCAGAAGAAGCAGAAAAAGGAGAAGGAGAAGGTGAAGTCTGGAGGGTGAAGCAGAAGAAGCAGAAGAAGGAGAAGGAGAAGGTGAAGTCAGGAGGGTGAATCAGAAGAAGTAGAAGAAGGAGAAGGAGAAGTTTAGTCTGGAGGGTGAATCAGAAGAAGCAGACGAAGGAGAAGGAGCAGGTGAAGTCTGGAGGGTGAATCAGAAGAAGCAGAAGAAGGAGAAGGAGAAGGTGAAGTCTGGAGGGTGAATCAGAAGAAGTAGAAGAAGGAGAAGCAGAAGGTGAAGTCTGGAGGGTGAATCAGAAGAAGCAGAAGAAGGCGAAGGAGAAGGTGAAGTCTGGAGGGTGAATCAGAAGAAGCAGAAGAAGGAGAAGGAGAAGGTGAAGTCTGGAGGGTGAATCAGAAGAAGCAGAAGAAGGAGAAGGAGAAGGTGAAGTCTGGAGGGTGAATCAGAAGAAGCAGAAGAAGGAGAAGGAGAAGGTGAAGTCTGGAGGGTGAATCAGAAGAAGCAGAAGAAGTAGAAGAAGAAGGTGAAGTCTGGAGGGTGAATCAGAAGAAGTAGAAGAAGGAGAAGGAGAAGGTGAAGTTTGGAGGGTGAATCAGAAGAAGTAGAAGAAGGAGACGGAGTAGGTGAAGTCTGGAGGGTGAATCAGAAGAAGTAGAAGAAGGAGACGGAGAAGGTGAGGTCTGGAGGGTGAATCAGAAGAAGCAGAAGAAGGAGAAGGAGAAGGTGAAGTGTGGAGGGTGAATCAGAAGAAGCAGAAGAAGGAGAAGGAGAAGGTGAAGACTGGAGGGTGAATCAGAAGAAGTAGAAGACGGAGAAGGAGAAGATGAAGTCTGGAGGGTGAATCAGAAGAAGTAGAAGAAGGAGAAGGAGAAGATGAGGTCTGGAGGGTGAATCAGAAGAAGCAGAAGAAGGAGAAGGAGAAGGTGAAGTCTGGAGGGTGAATCAGAAGAAACAGAAGAAGGAGAAGGAGAAGGTGAAGTCTGGAGGGTGAATCAGAAGAAGCAGAAGAAGGAGAAGGAGAAGGTGATGTCTGGAGGGTGAATCAGAAGAAGCAGAATAAGGAGAAGGAGAAGGTGAAGTCTGGAGGGTGAATCAGAAGAAGCAGAAGAAGGAGAAGGAGAAGGTGAAGTCAGGAGGGTGAATCAGAAGAAGCAGAAGAAGGAGAAGGAGAAGGTGAAGTCTGGAGGGTGAAGCAGAAGAAGCAGAAGAAGGAGAAGGAGAAGGTGAAGGCTGGAGGGTGAATCAGAAGAAGTAGAAGAAGGAGAAGGAGAAGGTGAAGTCTGGAGGGTGAATCAGAAGAAGTAGAATAAGGAGAAGGAGAAGGTGAAGTCTGGAGGGTGAATCAGAAGAAGTAGAAGAAGGAGAAGGAGAAGGTGAAGTCTGGAGGGAGAATCAGAAGAAGTAGAAGAAGGAGAAGGAGAAGGTGAAGTCAGGAGGGTGAATCAGAAGAAGTAGAAGAAGGAGAAGGAGAAGTTGAGGTCTGGAGGGTGAATCAGAAGAAGCAGAAGAAGGAGAAGGAGAAGGTGAGGTCTGGAGGGTGAATCAGAAGAAGTAGAAGAAGGAGAAGGAGAAGGTGAAGTCTGGAGGGTGAATCAGAAGAAGCAGAAGAAGGAGAAGGAGAAGGTGAAGTCTGGAGGGTGAATCAGAAGAAGCAGAAGAAGGAGAAGGAGAAGGTGAAGTCTGGAGGGTGAATCAGAAGAAGCAGAAGAAGGAGAAGGAGAAGGTGAAGTTAGGAGGTTGAATCAGAAGAAGGAGAAGGAGAAGGTGAAGTCAGGGGGGTGAAGCAGAAGAAGTAGAAGAAGGAGAAGGAGAAGGTGAAGTCTGGCGGGCGCAGCAGAAGAAGCAGAAGAAGGAGAAGGAGTAGGTGAAGTCTGGAGGGTGAATCAGAAGAAGTAGAAGAAGGAGAAGGAGAAGGTGAAGTCAGGAGGGTGAAGCAGAAGATGCAGAAGAAGGAGAAGGAGAAGGTGAAGTCTGGAGGGTGAATCAGAAGAAGTAGAAGAAGGAGAAGGAGAAGGTGAAGTCTGGAGGGTGAATCAGAAGAAGCAGAAGAAGGAGAAGGAGAAGGTGAAGTCTGGAGGGTGAATCAGAAGAAGCAGAAGAAGGAGAAGGAGAAGGTGAAGTCTGGAGGGTGAATCAGAAGAAGCAGAAGAAGGAGAAGGAGAAGGTGAAGCCTGGAGGGTGAATCAGAAGAAGCAGAAGAAGTAGAAGGAGAAGGTGAAGTCTGGAGGGTGAATCAGAAGAAGTAGAAGAAGGAGAAGGAGAAGGTGAAGTCTGGAGGGTGAATCAGAAGAAGCAGAAGAAGGAGAAGGAGAAGGTGAAGACCGAAGGGTGAATCAGAAGAAGTAGAAGACGGAGAAGGAGAAGATGAAGTCTGGAGGGTGAATCAGAAGAAGTAGAAGAAGGAGAAGGAGAAGATGAGGTCTGGAGGGTGAATCAGAAGAAGCAGAAGAAGGAGAAGGAGAAGATGAAGTCTGGAGGGTGAATCAGAAGAAACAGAAGAAGGAGAAGGAGAAGGTGAAGTCTGGAGGGTGAATCAGAAGAAGTAGAAGAAGGAGAAGGAGAAGGTGAGGTCTGGAGGGTGAATCAGAAGAAGCAGAAGAAGGAGAAGGAGAAGGTGAAGTCTGGAGGGTGAATCAGAAGAAGCAGAAGAAGGAGAAGGAGAAGGTGAAGTCAGGAGGGTGAATCAGAAGAAGTAGAAGAAGGAGAAGGAGAAGGTGAAGCCAGGAGGGTGAAGCAGAAGAAGCAGAAGAAGGAGAAGGGGAAGGTGAAGTCTGGCGGGCGCAGCAGAAGAAGCAGAAGAAGGAGAAGTAGAAGGTGAAGTCTGGAGGGTGAAGCAGAAGAAGCAGAAGAAGGAGAAGGAGAAGGTGAAGTCAGGAGGGTGAATCAGAAGAAGCAGAAGAAGGAGAAGGAGAAGGTGAAGTTATGAGGTTGAATCAGAAGAAGCAGAAGAAGGAGAAGGAGAAGGTGAAGTCAGGGGGGTGAAGCAGAAGAAGTAGAAGAAGGAGAAGGAGAAGGTGAAGTCAGGAGGGTGAAGCAGAAGAAGCAGAAGAAGGAGAAGGAGAAGGTGAAGTCTGGCGGGCGCAGCAGAAGAAGCAGAAGAAGGAGAAGGAAAAGGTGAAGTCAGGAGGGTGAATCAGAAGACGTAGAAGAAGGAGAAGGAGTAGGTGAAGTCTGGAGGGTGAAGCAGAAGAAGCAGAAGAAGGAGAAGGAGAAGGTGAAGTCTGGAGGGTGAATCAGAAGAAGTAGAAGAAGGAGAAGGAGAAGGTGAAGTCAGGAGGGTGAAGCAGAAGAATCAGAAGAAGGAGAAGGAGAAGGTGAAGTCTGGAGGGTGAAGCAGAAGAAGCAGAAGAAGGAGAAGGAGAAGGTGAAGTCTGGAGGGTGAATCAGAAGAAGTAGAAGAAGGAGAAGGAGAAGGTGAAGTCAGGAGGGTGAAGCAGAAGAAGCAGAAGAAGGAGAAGGAGAAGGTGAAGTCTGGAGGGTGAAGCAGAAGAAGCAGAAAAAGGAGAAGGAGAAGGTGAAGTCTGGACGGTGAAGCAGAAGAAGCAGAAGAAGGAGAAGGAGAAGGTGAAGTCAGGAGGGTGAATCAGAAGAAGTAGAAGAAGGAGAAGGAGAAGTTGTAGTCTGGAGGGTGAATCAGAAGAAGTAGACGAAGGAGAAGGAGAAGGTGAAGTCTGGAGGGTGAATCAGAAGAAGCAGAAGAAGGAGAAGGAGAAGGTGAAGTCTGGAGGGTGAATCAGAAGAAGTAGAAGAAGGAGAAGGAGAAGGTGAAGTCTGGAGGGTGAATCAGAAGAAGCAGAAGAAGGAAAAGGAGAAGGTGAAGTCTGGAGGGTGAATCAGAAGAAGCAGAAGAAGGAGAAGGAGAAGGTGAAGTCTGGAGGGTGAATCAGAAGAAGCAGAAGAAGGAGAAGGAGAAGGTGAAGTCTGGAGGGTGAATCAGAAGAAGCAGAAGAAGAAGAAGGAGAAGGTGAAGTCTGGAGGGTGAATCAGAAGAAGTAGAAGAAGGAGAAGGAGAAGGTGAAGTTTGGAGGGTGAATCAGAAGAAGCAGAAGAAGGAGAAGGAGAAGGTGAAGTCAGGAGGGTGAATCAGAAGAAGGAGAAGGTGAAGGTGAAGTCTGGAGGGTGAATCAGAAGAAGCAGAAGAAGGAGAAGGAGAAGGTGAAGACTGGAGGGTGAATCAGAAGAAGTAGAAGAAGCAGAAGGAGAAGGTGAAGTCTGGAGGGTGAATCAGAAGAAGTAGAAGAAGGAGAAGGAGAAGGTGAGGTCTGGAGGGTGAATCAGAAGAAGCAGAAGAAGGAGAAGGAGAAGGTGAAGTCTGGAGGGTGAATCAGAAGAAGCAGAAGAAGGAGAAGGAGAAGGTGAAGACTGGAGGGTGAATCAGAAGAAGTAGAAGACGGAGAAGGAGAAGATGAAGTCTGGAGGGTGAATCAGAAGAAGTAGAAGAAGGAGAAGGAGAAGATGAGGTCTGGAGGGTGAATCAGAAGAAGCAGAAGAAGGAGAAGGAGAAGGTGAAGTCTGGAGGGTGAATCAGAAGAAACAGAAGAAGGAGAAGGAGAAGGTGAAGTCTGGAGGGTGAATCAGAAGAAGCAGAAAAAGGAGAAGGAGAAGGTGAAGTCTGGAGGGTGAATCAGAAGAAGCAGAATAAGGAGAAGGAGAAGGTGAAGTCTGGAGGGTGAATCAGAAGAAGCAGAAGAAGGAGAAGGAGAAGGTGAAGTCAGGAGGGTGAATCAGAAGAAGCAGAAGAAGGAGAAGGAGAAGGTGAAGTTAGGAGGGTGAATCAGAAGAAGCAGAAGAAGGAGAAGGAGAAGGTGAAGTCAGGGGGGTGAAGCAGAAGAAGTAGAAGAAGGAGAAGGAGAAGGTTAAGTCAGGAGGGTGAAGCAGAAGAAGCAGAAGAAGGAGAAGGGGAAGGTGAAGTCTGGCAGGCGCAGCAGAAGAAGCAGAAGAAGGAGAAGGTGAAGTCTGGAGGGTGAAGCAGAAGAAGCAGAAGAAGGAGAAGGAGAAGGTGAAGTCTGGAGGGTGAAGCAGAAGAAGTAGAAGAAGGAGAAGGAGAAGGTGATGTCAGGAGGGTGAATCAGAAGAAGTAGAAGAAGGAGAAGGAGAAGGTGAAGTCAGGAGGGTGAATCAGAAGAAGCACAAGAAGGAGAAGGAGAAGGTGAAGTCTGGAGGGTGAATCAGAAGAATCAGAAGAAGGAGAAGGAGAAGGTGAAGTCTGGAGGGTGAATCAGAAGAAGCAAAAGAAAGAGAAGGAGAAGGTGAAGTCTGGAGGGTGAAGCAGAAGAAGCAGAAGAAGGAGAAGGAGAAGGTGAAGGCTGGAGGGTGAATCAGAAGAAGTAGAAGAAGGAGAAGGAGAAGGTGAAGTCTGGAGGGTGAATCAGAAGAAGTAGAAGAAGGAGTAGGAGAAGGTGAAGTCTGGAGGGTGAATCAGAAGAAGTAGAAGAAGGAGAAGGAGAAGGTGAAGTCTGGAGGGAGAATCAGAAGAAGTAGAAGAAGGAGAAGGAGAAGGTGAAGTCAGGAGGGTGAATCAGAAGAAGCAGAAGAAGGAGAAGGAGAAGGTGAGGTCTGGAGGGTGAATCAGAAGAAGCAGAAGAAGGGGAAGGAGAAGGTGAAGTCTGGAGGGTGAATCAGAAGAAGCAGAAGAAGGAGAAGGAGAAGGTGAATTCTGGAGGGTGAATCAGAAGAAGCAGAAGAAGGAGAAGGAGAAGGTGAAGTCAGGAGGGTGAATCAGAAGAAGCAGAAGAAGGAGAAGGAGAAGGTGAAGTTAGGAGGGTGAATCAGAAGAAGCAGAAGAAGGAGAAGGAGAAGGTGAAGTCAGGGGGGTGAAGCAGAAGAAGCAGAAGAAGGAGAAGGAGAAGGTGAAGACTGGAGGGTGAATCAGAAGAAGCAGAAGAAGGAGAAGGAGAAGGTGAAGACTGGAGGGTGAATCAGAAGAAGTAGAAGACGGAGAAGGAGAAGATGAAGTCTGGAGGGTGAATCAGAAGAAGTAGAAGAAGGAGAAGGAGAAGATGAGGTCTGGAGGGTGAATCAGAAGAAGCAGAAGAAGGAGAAGGAGAAGGTGAAGTCTGGAGGGTGAATCAGAAGAAGCAGAAGAAGGAGAAGGAGAAGGTGAAGTCAGGAGGGTGAATCAGAAGAAGCAGAAGAAGGAGAAGGAGAAGGTGAAGTTAGGAGGGTGAATCAGAAGAAGCAGAAGAAGGAGAAGGAGAAGGTGAAGTCTGGAGGGTGAAGCAGAAGAAGCAGAAGAAGGAGAAGGGGAAGGTGAAGTCTGGAGGGTGAAGCAGAAGAAGTAGAAGAAGGAGAAGGAGAAGGTGATGTCAGTAGGGTGAATCAGAAGAAGTAGAAGAAGGAGAAGGAGAAGGTGAAGTCAGGAGGGTGAATCAGAAGAAGCACAAAAAGGAGAAGGAGAAGGTGAAGTCTGGAGGGTGAATCAGAAGAATCAGAAGAAGGAGAAGGAGAAGGTGAAGTCTGGAGGGAGAATCAGAAGAAGCAGAAGAAAGAGAAGGAGAAGGTGAAGTCTGGAGAGTGAAGCAGAAGAAGCAGAAGAAGGAGAAGGAGAAGGTGAAGGCTGGAGGGTGAATCAGAAGAAGTAGAAGAAGGAGAAGGAGAAGGTGAAGTCTGGAGGGTGAATCAGAAGAAGTAGAAGAAGGAGAAGGAGAAGGTGAAGTCTGGAGGGTGAATCAGAAGAAGTAGAAGAAGGAGAAGGAGAAGGTGAAGTCTGGAGGGAGAATCAGAAGAAGTAGAAGAAGGGGAAGGAGATGGTGAAGTCAGGAGGGTGAATCAGAAGAAGTAGAAGAAGGAGAAGGAGAAGGTGAGGTCTGGAGGGTGAATCAGAAGAAGCAGAAGAAGGAGAAGGAGAAGGTGAAGTCTGGAGGGTGAATCAGAAGAAGTAGAAGAAGGAGAAGGAGAAGGTGAAGTCTGGAGGGTGAATCAGAAGAAGTAGAAGAAGGAGAAGGAGAAGGTGAAGTCTGGAGGGTGAATCAGAAGAAGTAGAAGAAGGAGAAGGAGAAGGTGAAGTCTGGAGGGTGAATCAGAAGAAGTAGAAGAAGGAGAAGGAGAAGGTGAAGTCAGGAGGGTGAAGCAGAAGAAGCAGAAGAAGGAGAAGGAGAAGGTGAAGTATGGAGGGTGAAGCAGAAGAAGCAGAAGAAGGAGAAGGAGAAGGTGAAGTCTGGAGGGTGAATCAGAAGAAGTAGAAGAAGGAGAAGGAGAAGGTGAAGTCAGGAGGGTGAAGCAGAAGAAGCAGAAGAAGGAGAAGGAGAAGGTGAAGTCTGGAGGGTGAAGCAGAAGAAGCAGAAAAAGGGGAAGGAGAAGGTGAAGTCTGGAGGGTGAAGCAGAAGAAGCAGAAGAAGGAGAAGGAGAAGGTGAAGTCAGGAGGGTGAATCAGAAGAAGTAGAAGAAGGAGAAGGAGAAGTTGTAGTCTGGAGGGTGAATCAGAAGAAGTAGACGAAGGAGAAGGAGAAGGTGAAGTCTGGAGGGTGAATCAGAAGAAGCAGAAGAAGGAGAAGGAGAAGGTGAAGTCTGGAGGGTGAATCAGAAGATGTAGAAGAAGGAGAAGGAGAAGGTGAAGTCTGGAGGGTGAATCAGAAGAAGCAGAAGAAGGAAAAGGAGAAGGTGAAGTCTGGAGGGTGAATCAGATGAAGCAGAAGAAGGAGAAGGAGAAGGTGAAGTCTGGAGGGTGAATCAGAAGAAGCAGAAGAAGGAGAAGGAGAAGGTGAAGTCTGGAGGGTGAATCAGAAGAAGCAGAAGAAGTAGAAGGAGAAGGTGAAGTCTGGAGGGTGAATCAGAAGAAGTAGAAGAAGGAGAAGGAGAAGGTGAAGTTTGGAGGGTGAATCAGAAGAAGCAGAAGAAGGAGAAGGAGAAGGTGAAGTCAGGAGGGTGAATCAGAAGAAGCAGAAGAAGGAGAAGGTGAAGGTGAAGTCTGGAGGGTGAATCAGAAGAAGCAGAAGAAGGAGAAGGAGAAGGTGAAGACTGGAGGGTGAATCAGAAGAAGTAGAAGAAGCAGAAGGAGAAGGTGAAGTCTGGAGGGTGAATCAGAAGAAGTAGAAGAAGGAGAAGGAGAAGGTGAGGTCTGGAGGGTGAATCAGAAGAAGCAGAAGAAGGAGAAGGAGAAGGTGAAGTCTGGAGGGTGAATCAGAAGAAGCAGAAGAAGGAGAAGGAGAAGGTGAAGACTGGAGGGTGAATCAGAAGAAGTAGAAGACGGAGAAGGAGAAGATGAAGTCTGGAGGGTGAATCAGAAGAAGTAGAAGAAGGAGAAGGAGAAGATGAGGTCTGGAGGGTGAAGCAGAAGAAGTAGACGAAGGAGAAGGAGAAGGTGAAGTCAGGAGGGTGAAGCAGAAGAAGCAGAAGAAGGAGAAGGAGAAGGTGAAGTCTGGAGGGTGAAGCAGAAGAAGCAGAAAAAGGAGAAGGAGAAGGTGAAGTCTGGAGGGTGAAGCAGAAGAAGCAGAAGAAGGAGAAGGAGAAGGTGAAGTCAGGAGGGTGAATCAGAAGAAGTAGAAGAAGGAGAAGGAGAAGTTGTAGTCTGGAGGGTGAATCAGAAGAAGTAGACGAAGGAGAAGGAGAAGGTGAAGTCTGGAGGGTGAATCAGAAGAAGCAGAAGAAGGAGAAGGAGAAGGTGAAGTCTGGAGGGTGAATCAGAAGAAGTAGAAGAAGGAGAAGGAGAAGGTGAAGTCTGGAGGGTGAATCAGAAGAAGCAGAAGAAGGAAAAGGAGAAGGTGAAGTCTGGAGGGTGAATCAGATGAAGCAGAAGAAGGAGAAGGAGAAGGTGAAGTCTGGAGGGTGAATCAGAAGAAGCAGAAGAAGGAGAAGGAGAAGGTGAAGTCTGGAGGGTGAATCAGAAGAAGCAGAAGAAGTAGAAGGAGAAGGTGAAGTCTGGAGGGTGAATCAGAAGAAGTAGAAGAAGAAGGAGAAGGTGAAGTTTGGAGGGTGAATCAGAAGAAGCAGAAGAAGGAGAAGGAGAAGGTGAAGTCAGGAGGGTGAATCAGAAGAAGCAGAAGAAGGAGAAGGTGAAGGTGAAGTCTGGAGGGTGAATCAGAAGAAGCAGAAGAAGGAGAAGGAGAAGGTGAAGACTGGAGGGTGAATCAGAAGAAGTAGAAGAAGCAGAAGGAGAAGGTGAAGTCTGGAGGGTGAATCAGAAGAAGTAGAAGAAGGAGAAGGAGAAGGTGAGGTCTGGAGGGTGAATCAGAAGAAGCAGAAGAAGGAGAAGGAGAAGGTGAAGTCTGGAGGGTGAATCAGAAGAAGCAGAAGAAGGAGAAGGAGAAGGTGAAGACTGGAGGGTGAATCAGAAGAAGTAGAAGACGGAGAAGGAGAAGATGAAGTCTGGAGGGTGAATCAGAAGAAGTAGAAGAAGGAGAAGGAGGAAGATGAGGTCTGGAGGGTGAATCAGAAGAAGCAGAAGAAGGAGAAGGAGAAGGTGAAGTCTGGAGGTGAATCAGAAGAAACAGAAGAAGGAGAAGGAGAAGGTGAAGTCCTGGAGGGTGAATCAGAAGAAGCAGAAGAAGGAGAAGGAGAAGGTGAAGTCTGGAGGGTGAATCAGAAGAAGCAGAATAAGGAGATGGAGAAGGGTGAAGTCTGGAGGGTGAATCAGAAGAAGCAGAAGAAGGAGAAGGAGAAGGTGAAGTCAGGAGGGTGAATCAGAAGAAGCAGAAGAAGGAGAAGGAGAAGGTGAAGTTAGGAGGGTGAATCAGAAGAAGCAGAAGAAGGAGAAGGAGAAGGTGAAGTCAGGGGGGTGAAGCAGAAGAAGTAGAAGAAGGAGAAGGAGAAGGTGAAGTCAGGAGGATGAAGCAGAGAAGCAGAAGAAGGAGAAGGGGAAGGTGAAGTCTGGCGGGCGCAGCAGAAGAAGCAGAAGAAGGAGAAGGAGAAGTGAAGTCTGGAGGGTGAAGCAGAAGAAGCAGAAAGAAGGAGAAGGAGAAGGTGAAGTCTGGAGGGTGAAGCAGAAGAAGTAGAAGAAGGAGAAGGAGAAGGTGATGTCAGGAGGGTGAATCAGAAGAAGTAAAGAAGGAGAAGGAGAAGGTGAAGTCAGGAGGGTGAATCAGAAGAAGCACAAGAAGGAGAAGGAGAAGGTGAAGTCTGGAGGGTGAATCAGAAGAATCAGAAGAAGGAGAATGAGAAGGTGAAGTTCTGTGAGGGTGAATCAGAAGAAGCAAAAGAAAGAGAAGGAGAAGGTGAAGTCTGGAGGGTGAAGCAGAAGAAGCAGAAGAAGGAGAAGAGAAGGTGAAGGCTGGAGGGTGAATCAGAAGAAGTAGAAGAAGGAGAAGGAGAAGGTGAAGTCTGGAGGGTGAATCAGAAGAAGTAGAGAAGGAGTAGGAGAAGGTGAAGTCTGGAGGGTGAATCAGAAGAAGTAGAAGAAGGAGAAGGAGAAGGTGAAGTCTGGAGGGAGAATCAGAAGAAGTAGAAGAAGGAGAAGGAGAAGGTGAAGTCAGGAGGGTGAATCAGAAGAAGCAGAAGAAGGAGAAGGAGAAGTGATGTCTGGAGGGTGAATCAGAAGAAGCAGAAGAAGGAGAAGGAGAAGGTGAAGTCTGGAGGGTGAATCAGAAGAAGCAGAAGAAGGAGAAGGAGAAGGTGAAGTCAGGAGGGTGAATCAGAAGAAGCAGAAGAAGGAGAAGGAGAAGGTGAAGTCAGGAGGGTGAATCAGAAGAAGCAGAAGAAGGAGAAGGAGAAGGTGAAGTTAGGAGGGTGAATCAGAAGAAGCAGAAGAAGGAGAAGGAGAAGGTGAAGTCAGGGGGGTGAAGCAGAAGAAGCAGGAAGAAGGAGAAGGAGAAGGTGAAGACTGGAGGGTGAATCAGAAGAAGCAGAGAAGGAGAAGGAGAAGGTGAAGACTGGAGGGTGAATCAGAAGAAGTAGAAGACGGAGAAGGAGAAGATGAAGTCCTGGAGGTGAATCAGAAGAAGTAGAAGAAGGAGAAGGAGAAGATGAGGTCTGGAGGGTGAATCAGAAGAAGCAGAAGAAGGAGAAGGAGAAGGTGAAGTCTGGAGGGTGAATCAGAAGAAACAGAAGAAGGAGAAGGAGAAGGTGAAGTCTGGAGGGTGAATCAGAAGAAGCAGAAGAAGGAGAAGGAGAAGGTGAAGTCAGGAGGGTGAATCAGAAGAAGCAGAAGAAGGAGAAGGAGAAGGTGAAGTTAGGAGGGTGAATCAGAAGAAGCAGAAGAAGGAGAAGGAGAAGGTGAAGTCAGGGGGGTGAAGCAGAAGAAGTAGAAGAAGGAGAGGAGAAGGTGAAATCAGGAGGGTGAAGCAGAAGAAGCAGAAGAAGGAGAAGGAGAAGGTGAAGTCTGGCGGGCGCAGCAGAAGAAGCAGAAGAAGGAGAAGGAGAAGGTGAAGTCTGGAGGGTGAAGCAGAAGAAGCAGAAGAAGGAGAAGGAGAAGGTGAAGTCTGGAGGGTGAAGCAGAAGAAGTAGAAGAAGGAGAAGGAGAAGGTGAAGTCTGGAGGGTGAATCAGAAGAAGTAGAAGAAGCAGAAGGAGAAGGTGAAGTCTGGAGGGTGAATCAGAAGAAGTAGAAGAAGGAGAAGGAGAAGGTGAGGTCTGGAGGGTGAATCAGAAGAAGCAGAAGAAGGAGAAGGAGAAGGTGAAGTCTGGAGGGTGAATCAGAAGAAGCAGAAGAAGGAGAAGGAGAAGGTGAAGACTGGAGGGTGAATCAGAAGAAGTAGAAGACGGAGAAGGAGAAGATGAAGTCTGGAGGGTGAATCAGAAGAAGTAGAAGAAGGAGAAGGAGAAGATGAGGTCTGGAGGGTGAATCAGAAGAAGCAGAAGAAGGAGAAGGAGAAGGTGAAGTCTGGAGGGTGAATCAGAAGAAACAGAAGAAGGAGAAGGAGAAGGTGAAGTCTGGAGGGTGAATCAGAAGAAGCAGAATAAGAGGAAGGAGAAGGTGAAGTCTGGAGGGTGAATCAGAAGAAGCAGAAGAAGGAGAAGGAGAAGGTGAAGTCAGGAGGGTGAATCAGAAGAAGCAGAAGAAGGAGAAGGAGAAGGTGAAGTCAGGGGGGTGAAGCAGAAGAAGTAGAAGAAGGAGAAGGAGAAGGTGAAGTCAGGAGGGTGAAGCAGAAGAAGCAGAAGAAGGAGAAGGGGAAGGTGAAGTCTGGCGGGCGCAGCAGAAGAAGCAGAAGAAGGAGAAGGAGAAGGTGAAGTCTGGAGGGTGAAGCAGAAGAAGCAGAAGAAGGAGAAGGAGAAGGTGAAGTCTGGAGGGTGAAGCAGAAGAAGTAGAAGAAGGAGAAGGAGAAGGTGATGTCAGGAGGGTGAATCAGAAGAAATAGAAGAAGGAGAAGGAGAAGGTGAAGTCAGGAGGGTGAATCAGAAGAAGCACAAGAAGGAGAAGGAGAAGGTGAAGTCTGGAGGGTGAATCAGAAGAATCAGAAGAAGGAGAAGGAGAAGGTGAAGTCTGGAGGGTGAATCAGAAGAAGCAAAAGAAAGAGAAGGAGAAGGTGAAGTCTGGAGGGTGAAGCAGAAGAAGCAGAAGAAGGAGAAGGAGAAGGTGAAGGCTGGAGGGTGAATCAGAAGAAGTAGAAGAAGGAGAAGGAGAAGGTGAAGTCTGGAGGGTGAATCAGAAGAAGTAGAAGAAGGAGTAGGAGAAGGTGAAGTCTGGAGGGTGAATCAGAAGAAGTAGAAGAAGGAGAAGGAGAAGGTGAAGTCTGGAGGGAGAATCAGAAGAAGTAGAAGAAGGAGAAGGAGAAGGTGAAGTCAGGAGGGTGAATCAGAAGAAGCAGAAGAAGGAGAAGGAGAAGGTGATGTCTGGAGGGTGAATCAGAAGAAGCAGAAGAAGGAGAAGGAGAAGGTGAAGTCTGGAGGGTGAATCAGAAGAAGCAGAAGAAGGAGAAGGAGAAGGTGAAGTCAGGAGGGTGAATCAGAAGAAGCAGAAGAAGGAGAAGGAGAAGGTGAAGTCAGGAGGGTGAATCAGAAGAAGCAGAAGAAGGAGAAGGAGAAGGTGAAGTTAGGAGGGTGAATCAGAAGAAGCAGAAGAAGGAGAAGGAGAAGGTGAAGTCAGGGGGGTGAAGCAGAAGAAGCAGAAGAAGGAGAAGGAGAAGGTGAAGACTGGAGGGTGAATCAGAAGAAGCAGAAGAAGGAGAAGGAGAAGGTGAAGACTGGAGGGTGAATCAGAAGAAGTAGAAGACGGAGAAGGAGAAGATGAAGTCTGGAGGGTGAATCAGAAGAAGTTGAAGAAGGAGAAGGAGAAGATGAGGTCTGGAGGGTGAATCAGAAGAAGCAGAAGAAGGAGAAGGAGAAGGTGAAGTCTGGAGAGTGAATCAGAAGAAACAGAAGAAGGAGAAGGAGAAGGTGAAGTCTGGAGGGTGAATCAGAAGAAGCAGAAGAAGGAGAAGGAGAAGGTGAAGTCAGGAGGGTGAATCAGAAGAAGCAGAAGAAGGAGAAGGAGAAGGTGAAGTTAGGAGGGTGAATCAGAAGAAGCAGAAGAAGGAGAAGGAGAAGGTGAAGTCAGGGGGTGAAGCAGAAGAAGTAGAAGAAGGAGAAGGAGAAGGTGAAATCAGGAGGGTGAAGCAGAAGAAGCAGAAGAAGGAGAAGGAGAAGGTGAAGTCTGGCGGGCGCAGCAGAAGAAGCAGAAGAAGGAGAAGGAGAAGGTGAAGTCTGGAGGGTGAAGCAGAAGAAGCAGAAGAAGGAGAAGGAGAAGGTGAAGTCTGGAGGGTGAAGCAGAAGAAGTAGAAGAAGGAGAAGGAGAAGGTGATGTCAGGAGGGTGAATCAGAAGAAGTAGAAGAAGGAGAAGGAGAAGGTGAAGTCAGGTGGGTGAATCAGAAGAATCAGAAGAAGGAGAAGGAGAAGGTGAAGTCTGGAGGGTGAATCAGAAGAATCAGAAGAAGGAGAAGGAGAAGGTGAAGTCTGGAGGGTGAATCAGAAGAAGCAGAAGAAAGAGAAGGAGAAGGTGAAGTCTGGAGAGTGAAGCAGAAGAAGCAGAAGAAGGAGAAGGAGAAGGTGAAGGCTGGAGGGTGAATCAGAAGAAGTAAAAGAAGGAGAAGGAGAAGGTGAAGTCTGGAGGGTGAATCAGAAGAAGTAGAAGAAGGAGAAGGAGAAGGTGAAGTCTGGAGGGTGAATCAGAAGAAGTAGAAGAAGGAGAAGGAGAAGGTGAAGTCTGGAGGGAGAATCAGAAGAAGTAGAAGAAGGAGAAGGAGATGGTGAAGTCAGGAGGGTGAATCTGAAGAAGTAGAAGAAGGAGAAGGAGAAGGTGAGGTCTGGAGGGTGAATCAGAAGAAGCAGAAGAAGGAGAAGGAGAAGGTGAAGTCTGGAGGGTGAATCAGAAGAAGGAGAAGGAGAAGGTGAAGTCTGGAGGGTGAATCAGAAGAAGCAGAAGAAGGAGAAGGAGAAGGTGAAGTCAGGAGGGTGAATCAGAAGAAGCAGAAGAAGGAGAAGGAGAAGGTGAAGTTAGGAGGGTGAATCAGAAGAAGCAGAAGAAGGAGAAGGAGAAGGTGAAGTCAGGGGGGTGAAGCAGAAGATGTAGAAGAAGGAGAAGGAGAAGGTGAAGTCTGGCGGGCGCAGAAGAAGAAGCAGAAGAAGGAGAAGGAGAAGGTGAAGTCTGGAGGGTGAAGCAGAAGAAGCAGAAGAAGGAGAAGGAGAAGGTGAAGTCTGGAGGGTGAAGCAGAAGAAGTAGAAGAAGGAGAAGGAGAAGGTGATGTCAGGAGGGTGAATCAGAAGAAGTAGAAGAAGGAGAAGGAGAAGGTGAAGTCAGGAGGGAGAATCAGAAGAAGCACAAGAAGGAGAAGGAGAAGGTGAAGTCTGGAGGGTGAATCAGAAGAATCAGAAGAAGGAGAAGGAGAAGGTGAAGTCTGGAGGGTGAATCAGAAGAAGCAGAAGAAAGAGAAGGAGAAGGTGAAGTCTGGAGGGTGAAGCAGAAGAAGCAGAAGAAGGAGAAGGAGAAGGTGAAGGCTGGAGGGTGA
Source organism: Somniosus microcephalus (assembly GCF_052327205.1). Taxonomy (NCBI): domain Eukaryota; kingdom Metazoa; phylum Chordata; class Chondrichthyes; order Squaliformes; family Somniosidae; genus Somniosus; species Somniosus microcephalus. The sequence continues at coordinate 5,712 of NW_028226104.1, read as the reverse complement.
ATCAGAAGAAGTAGAAGAAGGAGAAGAAGAAGGTGAAGTCTGGAGGGTGAATCAGAAGAAGTAGAAGAAGGAGAAGGAGAAGGTGAAGTCTGGAGGGTGAATCAGAAGAAGTAGAAGAAGGAGAAGGAGAAGGTGAAGTCTGGAGGGAGAATCAGAAGAAGTAGAAGAAGGAGAAGGAGAAGGTGAAGTCAGGAGGGTGAATCAGAAGAAGCAGAAGAAGGAGAAGGAGAAGGTGAGGTCTGGAGGGTGAATCAGAAGAAGCAGAAGAAGGAGAAGGAGAAGGTGAAGTCTGGAGGGTGAATCAGAAGAAGCAGAAGAAGGAGAAGGAGAAGGTGAAGTCTGGAGGGTGAATCAGAAGAAGCAGAAGAAGGAGAAGGAGAAGGTGAAGTCAGGAGGGTGAATCAGAAGAAGCAGAAGAAGGAGAAGGAGAAGGTGGAGTCTGGAGGGTGAATCAGAAGAAACAGAAGAAGGAGAAGGAGAAGGTGAAGTCTGGAGGTTGAATCAGAAGAAGCAGAAGAAGGAGAAGGAGAAGGTGAAGTCAGGAGGGTGAATCAGAAGAAACAGAAGAAGGAGAAGGAGAAGGTGAAGTCAGGAGGGTGAATCAGAAGAAGCAGAAGAAGGAGAAGGAGAAGGTGAAGTCAGGGGGGTGAAGCAGAAGAAGTAGAAAAAGGAGAAGGAGAAGGTGAAGTCAGGAGGGTGAAGCAGAAGAAGCAGAAGAAGGAGAAGGAGAAGGTGAAGTCTGGAGGGTGAAGCAGAAGAAGTAGAAGAAGGAGAAGGAGAAGGTGATGTCAGGAGGGTGAATCAGAAGAAGTAGAAGAAGGAGAAGGAGAAGGTGAAGTCAGGAGGGTGAATCAGAAGAAGCACAAGAAGGAGAAGGAGAAGGTGAAGTCTGGAGGGTGAATCAGAAGAATCAGAAGAAGGAGAAGGAGAAGGTGAAGTCTGGAGGGTGAATCAGAAGAAGCAGAAGAAGGAGAAGGAGAAGGTGAAGTCTGGAGAGTGAAGCAGAAGAAGCAGAAGAAGGAGAAGGAGAAGGTGAAGGCTGGAGGGTGAATCAGAAGAAGTAGAAGAAGGAGAAGGAGAAGGTGAAGTCTGGAGGGTGAATCAGAAGAATAGAAGAAGGAGAAGGAGAAGGTGAAGTCTGGAGGGTGAATCAGAAGAAGTAGAAGAAGGAGAAGGAGAAGGTGAAGTCTGGAGGGAGAATCAGAAGAAGTAGAAGAAGGAGAAGGAGAAGGTGAAGTCAGGAGGGTGAATCAGAAGAAGGAGAAGAAGGAGAAGGAGAAGGTGAGGTCTGGAGGGTGAATCAGAAGAAGCAGAAGAAGGAGAAGGAGAAGGTGAAGTCTGGAGGGTGAATCAGAAGAAGCAGAAGAAGGAGAAGGAGAAGGTGAAGTCTGGAGGGTGAATCAGAAGAAGCAGAAGAAGGAGAAGGAGAAGGTGAAGACAGGAGGGTGAATCAGAAGAAGCAGAAGAATGAGAAGGAGAAGGTGAAGTTAGGAGGGTGAATCAGAAGAAGCAGAAGAAGGAGAAGGAGAAGGTGAAGTCAGGGGGGTGAAGCAGAAGAAGTAGAAGAAGGAGAAGGAGAAGGTGAAGTCAGGAGGGTGAAGCAGAAGAAGCAGAAGAAGGAGAAGGAGAAGGTGAAGTCTGGCGGGCGCAGCAGAAGAAGCAGAAGAAGGAGAAGGAGAAGGTGAAGTCTGGAGGGTGAAGCAGAAGAAGCAGAAGAAGGAGAAGGAGAAGGTGAAGTCTGGAGGGTGAATCAGAAGAAGTAGAAGAAGGAGAAGGAGAAGGTGAAGTCAGGAGGGTGAAGCAGAAGAAGCAGAAGAAGGAGAAGGAGAAGGTGAAGTCTGGAGGGTGAAGCAGAAGAAGCTGAAGAAGGAGAAGGAGAAGGTGAAGTCTGGAGGGTGAATCAGAAGAAGTAGAAGAAGGAGAAGGAGAAGGTGAAGTCTGGAGGGAGAATCAGAAGAAGTAGAAGAAGGAGAAGGAGAAGGTGAAGTCAGGAGCGTGAATCAGAAGAAGCAGAAGAAGGAGAAGGTGAGGTCTGGAGGGTGAATCAGAAGAAGCAGAAGAAGGAGAAGGAGAAGGTGAAGTCTGGAGGGTGAATCAGAAGAAGCAGAAGAAGGAGAAGGAGAAGGTGAAGTCTGGAGGGTGAATCAGAAGAAGCAGAAGAAGGAGAAGGAGAAGGTGAAGTTAGGAGGGTGAATCAGAAGAAGCAGAAGAAGGAGAAGGAGAAGTTGAAGTCAGGGGGGTGAAGCAGAAGAAGCAGAAGAAGGAGAAGGAGAAGGTGAAGTCTGGAGGGTGAATCAGAAGAAGCAGAAGAAGGAGAAGGAGAAGGTGAAGACTGGAGCGTGAATCAGAAGAAGTAGAAGACGGAGAAGGAGAAGATGAAGTCTGGAGGGTGAATCAGAAGCAGTAGAAGAAGGAGAAGGAGAAGATGAGGTCTGGAGGGTGAATCAGAAGAAGCAGAAGAAGGAGAAGGAGAAGGTGAAGTCTGGAGGGTGAATCAGAAGAAACAGAAGAAGGAGAAGGAGAAGTTGAAGTCTGGAGGGTGAATCAGAAGAAGCAGAAGAAGGAGAAGGAGAAGGTGAAGTCAGGAGGGTGAATCAGAAGAAGCAGAAGAAGGAGAAGGAGAAGGTGAAGTTAGGAGGGTGAATCAGAAGAAGCAGAAGAAGGAGAAGGAGAAGGTGAAGTCAGGGGGGTGAAGCAGAAGAAGTAGAAAAAGGAGAAGGAGAAGGTGAAGTCAGGAGGGTGAAGCAGAAGAAGCAGAAGAAGGAGAAGGAGAAGGTGAAGTCTGGAGGGTGAATCAGAAGAAGCAGAAGAAAGAGAAGGAGAAGGTGAAGTCTGGAGAGTGAAGCAGAAGAAGCAGAAGAAAGAGAAGGAGAAGGTGAAGGCTGGAGGGTGAATCAGAAGAAGTAGAAGAAGGAGAAGGAGAAGGTGAAGTCTGGAGGGTGAATCAGAAGAAGTAGAAGAAGGAGAAGGAGAAGGTGAAGTCTGGAGGGTGAATCAGATGAAGTAGAAGAAGGAGAAGGAGAAGGTGAAGTCTGGAGGGAGAATCAGAAGAAGTAGAAGAAGGAGAAGGAGAAGGTGAAGTCAGGAGGGTGAATCAGAAGAAGTAGAAGAAGGAGAAGGAGAAGGTGAGGTCTGGAGGGTGAATCAGATGAAGTAGAAGAAGGAGAAGGAGAAGGTGAAGTCTGGAGGGAGAATCAGAAGAAGTAGAAGAAGGAGAAGGAGAAGGTGAAGTCAGGAGGGTGAATCAGAAGAAGTAGAAGAAGGAGAAGGAGAAGGTGAGGTCTGGAGGGTGAATCAGAAGAAGCAGAAGAAGGAGAAGGAGAAGGTGAAGTCTGGAGGGTGAATCAGAAGAAGGAGAAGGAGAAGGTGAAGTCTGGAGGGTGAATCAGAAGAAGCAGAAGAAGGAGAAGGAGAAGGTGAAGTCAGGAGGGTGAATCAGAAGAAGCAGAAGAAGGAGAAGGAGAAGGTGAAGTTAGGAGGGTGAATCAGAAGAAGCAGAAGAAGGAGAAGGAGAAGGTGAAGTCAGGGGGGTGAAGCAGAAGAAGTAGAAGAAGGAGAAGGAGAAGGTGAAGTCTGGCGGGCGCAGCAGAAGAAGCAGAAGAAGGAGAAGGAGAAGGTGAAGTCTGGAGGGTGAAGCAGAAGAAGCAGAAGAAGGAGAAGGAGAAGGTGAAGTCTGGAGGGTGAAGCAGAAGAAGTAGAAGAAGGAGAAGGAGAAGGTGATGTCAGGAGGGTGAATCAGAAGAAGTAGAAGAAGGAGAAGGAGAAGGTGAAGTCAGGAGGGTGAATCAGAAGAAGCACAAGAAGGAGAAGGAGAAGGTGAAGTCTGGAGGGTGAATCAGAAGAATCAGAAGAAGGAGAAGGAGAAGGTGAAGTCTGGAGGGTGAATCAGAAGAAGCAGAAGAAAGAGAAGGAGAAGGTGAAGTCTGGAGGGTGAAGCAGAAGAAGCAGAAGAAGGAGAAGGAGAAGGTGAAGGCTGGAGGGTGAATCAGAAGAAGTAGAAGAAGGAGAAGAAGAAGGTGAAGTCAGGAGGGTGAATCAGAAGAAGCAGAAGAAGGAGAAGGAGAAGGTGAGGTCTGGAGGGTGAATCAGAAGAAGCAGAAGAAGGAGAAGGAGAAGGTGAAGTCTGGAGGGTGAATCAGAAGAAGCAGAAGAAGGAGAAGGAGAAGGTGAAGTCTGGAGGGTGAATCAGAAGAAGCAGAAGAAGGAGAAGGAGAAGGTGAAGTCAGGAGGGTGAATCAGAAGAAGCAGAAGAAGGAGAAGGAGAAGGTGAAGTCTGGAGGGTGAATCAGAAGAAACAGAAGAAGGAGAAGGAGAAGGTGAAGTCTGGAGGGTGAATCAGAAGAAGCAGAAGAAGGAGAAGGAGAAGGTGAAGTCAGGAGGGTGAATCAGAAGAAGCAGAAGAAGGAGAAGGAGAAGGTGAAGTTAGGAGGGTGAATCAGAAGAAGCAGAAGAAGGAGAAGGAGAAGGTGAAGTCAGGGGGGTGAAGCAGAAGAAGTAGAAAAAGGAGAAGGAGAAGGTGAAGTCAGGAGGGTGAAGCAGAAGAAGCAGAAGAAGGAGAAGGAGAAGGTGAAGTCTGGCGGGCGCAGCAGAAGAAGCAGAAGAAGGAGAAGGAGAAGGTGAAGTCTGGAGGGTGAAGCAGAAGAAGCAGAAGAAGGAGAAGGAGAAGGTGAAGTCTGGAGGGTGAAGCAGAAGAAGTAGAAGAAGGAGAAGGAGAAGGTGATGTCAGGAGGGTGAATCAGAAGAAGTAGAAGAAGGAGAAGGAGAAGGTGAAGTCAGGAGGGTGAATCAGAAGAAGCACAAGAAGGAGAAGGAGAAGGTGAAGTCTGGAGGGTGAATCAGAAGAATTAAAAGAAGGAGAAGGAGAAGGTGAAGTCTGGAGGGTGAATCAGAAGAAGTAGAAGAAGGAGAAGGAGAAGGTGAAGTCAGGAGGGTGAAGCAGAAGAAGCAGAAGAAGGAGAAGGAGAAGGTGAAGTCTGGAGGGTGAAGCAGAAGAAGCTGAAGAAGGAGAAGGAGAAGGTGAAGTCTGGAGGGTGAATCAGAAGAAGTAGAAGAAGGAGAAGGAGAAGGTGAAGTCTGGAGGGAGAATCAGAAGAAGTAGAAGAAGGAGAAGGAGAAGGTGAAGTCAGGAGCGTGAATCAGAAGAAGCAGAAGAAGGAGAAGGTGAGGTCTGGAGGGTGAATCAGAAGAAGCAGAAGAAGGAGAAGGAGAAGGTGAAGTCTGGAGGGTGAATCAGAAGAAGCAGAAGAAGGAGAAGGAGAAGGTGAAGTCTGGAGGGTGAATCAGAAGAAGCAGAAGAAGGAGAAGGAGAAGGTGAAGTTAGGAGGGTGAATCAGAAGAAGCAGAAGAAGGAGAAGGAGAAGTTGAAGTCAGGGGGGTGAAGCAGAAGAAGCAGAAGAAGGAGAAGGAGAAGGTGAAGTCTGGAGGGTGAATCAGAAGAAGCAGAAGAAGGAGAAGGAGAAGGTGAAGACTGGAGCGTGAATCAGAAGAAGTAGAAGACGGAGAAGGAGAAGATGAAGTCTGGAGGGTGAATCAGAAGCAGTAGAAGAAGGAGAAGGAGAAGATGAGGTCTGGAGGGTGAATCAGAAGAAGCAGAAGAAGGAGAAGGAGAAGGTGAAGTCTGGAGGGTGAATCAGAAGAAACAGAAGAAGGAGAAGGAGAAGTTGAAGTCTGGAGGGTGAATCAGAAGAAGCAGAAGAAGGAGAAGGAGAAGGT
>NW_028226103.1:0-76305 GCF_052327205.1 Somniosus microcephalus | reverse complement strand
GCTAGCGCTAACTAATAAAGGAGAGTGTTCAAAAAAAATGAAGCAAAAACACAATTGTTTTTTAATTGCCCCAACATTTATCCTGTTGGGTTTGCTCGCAGGTGCTGGAGGTTTGTAATCAATCGCTGGAGACTCCTGGACAATCCTGGAGGATTGGCGACCCCTACTGGTCGGCCATCTGAGTTAGGCCGCAGGTAAGCCTGGGCTGTATTATGAGTATGACAGGCTCAAACTGAAAGCGGCTGCCTGCGCCTCTCTGAAGATGTGTTTGCTTTCTCTAAAATGCTTTTGTTATGATGTCTGAAATACGGGCGTGAGATTCACAAGCTACCTCATTAATCTAAGCTGCAGCGATGAAGCTCTTTATCGTGACATCCCAGACAGCAGATCATGGTTCGGGTAAACAACTGAAAGCATCCTGGTGACTCAAAGAGGATCGGATATCAGTGACACATTGCCTCATGACCCTCACACTCTGGGGCATCCAACAATTGCATCTAAATTCCATTTAAGTGGAAGGGAGGCAAGCGATAAATCATTTTATACCGCTGATGTTTGGAGGCAGAAAACAGACGTTATCCTTTATATTGGCACCGTTTTGCTCTGAATTCCGTGAGGCCAGTTCGGGGCACGTTCCCTTCCCGCTGACAATTTAAAATGGCAGTCGGCCAGATCAAGAGGTCGGGGGGGTCGGGGGGGAAGGAAAAGAAGGAAAGACTTGCCTTTCTATCGTGGCCTTTCACAACCTCAGGACCTCCCAAAGCGCTTTACAGCCAATGAAGTTGTTACATAGTTATGTTGGGACTACATTGTACAAGTGTACTAACACTCAAATCAAGTGTAGTAGTACTACGATGCTGGGAAAGTAGTGCGCAGGCGCCGCACAGGACTTAGAAATATCACCCCGCACCATGCGGCAGGCAGCCATTACAACACAAATAAAACAGTAGTTATAATTACAAACTACCGAGTCCAGAGTCGTCTTTACAAAGCACTACGAGCGCTGGAAGACATAACATGGTGGCAGCGGTATAAGTGAGTAAAACTTACGCAAATAAAAATGATACCAGATTGAAGAAAGAAATTTAAAAGTAAACTCTGCAGCGTTGTAACCGTGAATCGTACGGGCAGCTAAAATGGCGGCGTCCAATGCACTGACCGCGAATATGCTGCCCATCATGAACTGGGAAGCCGACGATATCGTGGAAGCTTTCCAGAAATTTAAGCAAAAATGCGAGCTTACATTTAAAATTTTCCTGAAAGGCTCCTCCGACGAGGAAAAAGTCAGTTACATTCTACTGTGGGCGGGAGAAAAAGGCTTAGATCTCTATAACAGCTGGAGTTTATCCGAAGAGGATAAAATGAACCCTACGGAGATTTATGAAAAGTTCAGTAACCATCTCGAGCCTAAATGAAACCACCGCATACACAGGTATAAATTCCAAAGCTTAAGACAGGAACCTGGTGAAACGGCTGACAATTTCCTGACGAGATTAAAAAACGAAGCCAGCAAATGCAAGTTTATGGAACTAGAAGAAAGGCTGGTAGACCAATTAATATGGGGATCAGCACATACAGAAGTGCAAAAAGAACTAATAGGAAAAGAAAAGCTCGGAATATCAGAAGCCATAGATACAGCGAGGGCTCACGAAACCACAAAACAACAGATGAAAACGCTGAATACTCATACGGCTGACGTGCGGACAACTCCCGAACCAGATCACAGAGTAGATGCAGTGCGCGAAAAGCACAGCACACAATAACAAGTATATGACAGCGGGAAGAATACGTGTAGAAAATGTGGAAGACAACGCGACTACAGACAGAAGAAAATGCCCAGCGTATGGAACAAGCTGCAACACGTGTGGTAAAGCAAACCACTGGCAAAAGATGTGCAGAGCTAAAAGAGAGAGGCTACACACCAAAAGCAGAGGGCAGCAGAACCAACAAAAGTGAAACAAAATCCATACCATGGGTGAGCAAGATGACGAAGACTGCGGGTACGACAAAGCTCTGAATATTGAAACCATAAAGGTTCTCTTACACGAAACGTCCAGAGCGGAAAGCACCCCAAAGAAAGAATGGCACACTATCATCCAGATTAAAAAGAGGATCGAAGGACAGTGTAGTGGCGCTTCTTAGTTTCCAAACAGGCAGGCCACTGGGCCGTGGGGCTTTTAACATCGAGTAGACGCGTGTCGAAATAAAACGTTCCCAAACGTAGCTTTGTCTTTTAAACGGTTTACTATAACACTTAACAAACAGAATTACAAAGCAAACACGTATAAACGAACACGGTCAAAAACTGTACTGCTCCAAACCTCACAGCTTCTGCCTCTTTCACCACGTGCAGTTGAAAAATGTAAGATGGCTGCACCCATGTGTGGCTTAGGGACTGTTCCATTGTGGCAAGAATGAAGGGGGTGTCGGACTATACTACTGGAGCAAGAAAATAGGGGGTTTCTTAATACAATAAGTCGTTCAGGTAAATTAACTGTATTATGCCATTTAGCCACTATTTTAAAGTATTTTCTTAAGCTTTTATGGCTCTTACATTCCGGCCCCTAATTGACTAGGCACATGAAGCATATCAATTACTCAAACATTAAGAGTCATAAACTAATGAGTTCAACATATTTACAATACAAGTGTCCACTTTTTTCTTTCGTTCAGGAGCTTTTCACGCTGCTTCTTGTAGCAGGCAGAGCTTTGTGATCGGTCTCTCCAGGGTACTGGTCTTGGTTTGCAAACAGACGTGACGAACGACGCCTCTGGAGTCTGGCATGGTCTTAATTATTTTTCCCATCAACCAAGAATTTCTAGGGGCTGAATCATCCACAATTAAGACAATGTCTCCGACGATGAAGTTCCTCTTTATTTTGGACCATTTTTGACGCTCCTGTAGCAGAGGTAAGTATTCTCTTGTCCATCTGGTCCAGAAGAGGTCTGACATATACTGAACTTGCCTCCACTTCCGACGGGCATACAGATCTTCCTTTTTGAAGACTCCCGGGGGCATGGCTGGCTGTGTTTTCAACAACAACAGGTGATTCGGAGTCAGGGCTTCGAGGTCATTGGGATCATCTGATGTCTTAGTTATCGGTCGGTCATTAATGATGGCTTCGACCTCGCACAGAACGGTTTGGAGTCCCTCGTCGTCCAGCGCTTGCTGCTTCAGTATAGAACTGAGTAGTTTTCTTACGGTGCGTATCTGTCTTTCCCAGACACCTCCGTGGTGGGATGCAGCCGGAGGATTGAAGATCCACTTAATTCCTGTTTGCATCATGGCTTCCTGTATTTTAAGCTGATTCCAACCTTCAATAGCTTCCCGTAGTTCTCTCTCCGCTCCGACGAAATTAGTGCCATTATCAGAATGCATAATGGACACCTGTCCTCTTCTACAGACAAAGCGCCGCAAGGCGTTAATACAGGAATCAGTGTCAAGCGTGTGTGCCACCTCAATATGAACTGCTCTGATGGTCAAACAAGTGAAAAGCACACCATATCTCTTGACAAGGCTCCGTCCTCGCTTTACCTCGAAAGGCCCGAAATAGTCCACCCCTACGTTTGTAAATGGGGGCTTGTCTGGTAACAAACGGTCTTCAGGCAGGTCTGCCATTTTCTGCTCCCCAGCTCTAGCGTGTAACCGTCTGCAAACAATACATTCAGAGAGTATTTTTCTTATTACGGAATTAGCTCCTGGAATCCAGTATCTTTGTCTTAGCTTCGCAAGCACGTGATTCCTCCCACTGTGTCCAATACTCTGGTGTATATGCTGAAGAATGAGAGTAGCAACCCGGAGGTCCTTAGAAAGGATAGCAGGATGCTTGGCCTCCTCTGGCATAGCAGATTTGTTTAGTCTCCCTCCCACCCTCAGTACTCCATCTTGCAGTGTAGGGTCCAGCTTGTAGATATGACTACCTTTCTTGATTGGAGTATTTTGCTGTAGAGCTTCGGTTTCTTCTGGGTATCTTTGTCTTTGACTGAAGCAAACTATCTCCTTCTCAGCCTTGGCCAAGTCCTCCACGGTCAATGAATTCTTGCTCAATGTGGTCTTGTGCTGATGCATATACTGCTGTAGAAGCATTCTCTGCTTATCAGGGTTACTTTCAGACTGACTGATAGTGGCTCGGTACTCTTTTCTCTTACCGCTCAGGTGCAGCAGCAACTCTTTCAACCTTAGAAACCATGCAACTGCTTTCCTCAACTGGTGCCATCCTGAGAAATGGTTAACAAGCTTGTTCACTGTGTCAAAGTTCTCTTTCATAGTTATGAAATTTACTGTGACTGATCTCTTGACTTCGACGTCGTCTTCAGTAATCTGACTTGGCATATCTGGTCTTTCTGGCCATGATCTCTCTGTTTCCAGCAGATAACTTGGGCCTTGTATCCAAGTTTCACTCCTCATGAAGTTTTCAGCCTTCAATCCCCGTGAGGCTTGATCTGCTGGGTTTAATGAGGTGTTTGCATACCTCCATTGAGATGGTTGTGTAGCTTCTCTAATGGATGAGGTTCTGTTTGCTACAAAGGTCTTGAAGCGTATCTTCTCATTCTCTATATACTTCAGCACCGTCGTGCTATCCGTCCAGAAGACAGATTCTTCTAATGGGAGCTGTAACTCTTTACGCATCACCTGGTCAACTTTAACTGCGACAACCGCTGCCGTCAATTCCAGTCTCGGGATGGTGACCTGCTTCAGCGGAGCCACCCTGGATTTTCCCATGAGGAAGGCACAATGTTTCTGGCCCTGTTGATTTGTCAGCAAGAGGTAGGTAGCCGTGCCATAGCCGTCCTCACTGGCGTCCGAGAAATTATGTAGTTGAGCCGTCTTTGTAACTCCAAAACTCGCGGGCTTGATGCATCTACTGACGTTGAAGCTAGAAAGTTGTTGCAAATCTGTCAGCCATCTGTGCCATCTCTGAGCTTGACCTTCTGGGATATCTTCATCCCATCCTCTCTTGTCTCTACACAGCTCTCGTAGCATCAGCTTCACCGGCAGAATGAGTGGTGCCAGGAATCCGAGAGGGTCGTAGATGGAACTGACCACGGAGAGAATCCCTCGTCTTGTGGATGGTCTTTCGTTCACCATTATCCTGAAGTTGAACGTGTCTGACTCAATGCACCATTGTACACCAAGAGCTCTCTCGATAGGAAGGACATCGTGGCTCAGGTCCAGATCTTTGACTTCAGTGGCTCTTTCCTTTTCTGGGATAGAAGCTAGAACTGCTCTGCTGTTGCTTATCCACTTAGTCAGATGGAATCCTCCTTTCGAACACAGAGTTCTAAGGTCTCTTGACAGTGCGATGGCATCGTCTTCTGTTGACACGGACTTCAGACAGTCATCGACATAAAAGTTTCTGAAGATTGTCTCCACAGCCTCGGATGGTGCTTTGCCCTTGCCATCTTCTGCAGTTGTTCTGAGAGCGTAGCTTGCACAGCTGGGAGATGATGTGGCTCCAAACAGGTGTACGGCCATTCTACATCCCACCATCGCTTCACTAACGTCGCCATCTGGCCGCCAAAGGAAACGCAGAAGATCAGCATCTTCGTCAGGGATTCTGACTTGGTAGAACATTGATTCTATGTCTGCCATCATGGCAACGAGCTCTTGTCTAAACCTAGTCAAGACGCCAATGAGGGTATTAGTAAGATCAGGACCTTGAAGCAGCTGGTCATTCAATGAAGTTCCTCTGAATGAGGCAGCGCAGTCAAACACTACACGGATCTTTTTCTTCTTTGGGTGATACACCCCGTGATGAGGAATGTACCAGACCCTTCCATCGTCTCTGTTCAACTGTTCTTCGGGCACTTTTACAGCATAGCCTTTCGCTATGATGTTTCTCATGAAGTCTTTGTAGTCTTCGTGAAAGTCGGGGTTCTTGTTCAGCTTTCTCTTTAGACTGATGGCGCGTTGCTCTGCTATGCAGCGATTGTTCGGCATCTTCGCGGTCTGTCTTCTCAGTGGCAAACCAATGTGATAGTGGCCATCAATGAACTGTGTAGACCTTGTCATCAAACCCATGAACTGATGGTCTTCTTGTGACATCTCTGTCTTTTCCTCACAGCTGCGTTCTGAGAAGTCTGCGTTGAACTGCTGTATCAACAGCTCTTCAATGCTTGCGATAGAGATGCGATTAACTGTGACGTTTTGTCGTTCCTCCTTGTTCGACTTGTGGCCATCATCTCTCCTTACCGGTCCATTGATTACCCATCCAAGGGCTGTCCTGACGGCGTAGGGTCCGTCATCCTTGCTGTTTATCACCTGCCATGGCTCCATAGTTTTGTAGGCATTGGTTCCAATGAATAGGCCAATTTCTGCTTCAATGTATGGGAGACGCACCTTTTCTAGGTAGGGCCATCTATCCACATCCTTCTGCAGGGCTAGGTTCCCTATTCTAACAGGAATCTCCCTCTGTGTGAAAACATTAGGCAGGTCTATGAAGTCCTTCTCTTCAAGTCCACACACTTCTAGGTCTGACAGGATATAACTTTGCATTGACTTCTCATGACCCATGGTGCGTAATAGGATTTCTGTTCTTCTGCCTCTAACGTTCAGCTGTCGCATGAGTGATTCTGTGCAGAACGTTGCTGAACTACCTGGATCCATGAAGGCGTAAGTCTCCACAACCTTCTCACTCCTCTTAGACTTGATCCTTACTGGTACGATGGCAAGAATACAGTCACTGTCACCGGCCCCAGTGAGTCCACAAGTCTCTGGTTCTAGCGACACCAGAGCACTTGAAACAACCTTCTCGTCGGTATTGTTTTCTTCACTCTTCTTAGAGACTTGTTCTTCTTTATGGATATGCAGCAGACTGGGATGTTTCCAAGTGCACTCTCTGCATGTTGTTCTTTGCTTACAGTTTCTACTCAGGTGCCCCTGAGAGAGACATCCAAAACATAGGCCGTTGTACTTCAGGAATTCGATTCTGTCCTTATGTGGCTGTGCTTTGATGTCGCTGCAGAAATCCAATGTATGATTCTTCTGGCAGAATAAGCATGGCTTCTGAAAGGCATTAGCAGGCGTCACTGTGCTGCTCTTTTTGGGAGATGAGTTCTGGGGCCTTTCTTCCTCGGCCTGAGTGACGATAGTTGCAAAGCTGCTTCCCCTGGAACCACCTTTCCTGAGAGTCTTTGATTCAGCAGGCTTGGCTTTCACTCTTCCATCGGTGGTCGGGCTGACATCCTGGATGTTTCCAAACAATGGGTCCCTAGCAATTTTAGCCTGTTTGTCTATGAAATTCACTAAGTCTGCAAACCTGGCTCTACTTTTCGTCTCTCCATTATCTCAAAGGCTGTTCTTCTCCATTGTTCTCTCATCCTGTAAGGAAGCTTAGAGATGACGATTCTCATAGTCGTAGGATTGTCCATCTCTTCCATGAATTCAACATCCTCCATGGTGTTGCGACATCCTATGAGGAAGAGAACATATGCGTTCAATGCCTCTCCGTCTTCCGATCTGATCTGTGGCCACTTGGTAGCCTTTTCGATATATGCAGTGGCTATCTTCAGCTCGTTACCATAGTGCTCCTGCAGCAACTTCCTGACTTCTATGTATCCCCGGTCCGGTCTCATGTGTTCACAGCTTCTGACCAGGTCTTGTGGTTTACCACTGGTGTACTGTCCCAGGTAGTACAACTTATCACTGCTGCTCTCTGTCTTGGAGTCAATGGCTTGTTCAAAGGATCTGATGAAGGGCTTATACTTGAGTGGGTCGCCTTGGAACACTGGTATGTCTCTTTGAGGGAGTCGAAACAGATTCTGTTGTTTTACAAGCATCTCTGTAATTTCGTTCTGACGTTGCATCACTCGGTATAGGCTTCTCCCTGTGTCTTCAGGCCTCTGGTGGTCATCAGCAGGGTCTAGTCTAGACCGTCTGACGTCTGGGGTAGCGTCACGTGCTCCTGTTAGTGGAGAGGCCACTCTTTCACGCTGTAATGCCGGGGAATTGCTTTCGGGCTCTGTTGTAACTCTTGAAGGTGCCCTGGATCCAACTCTATGTGGCAACGTTGACTGGCAGTGGCTCCCGTCGTCCCGTGAGCCTTCATAATCTTCGTACGCACTCAACCTGGCATCTGAGACCTCGATAGCTGTTTTCATCTCCAGCCGTTCTTTCTTTGCCTGCACCTGGGCCCGCTGGGCCTGCACTTGGGCCTGTTGGGCCTGCACTTGGGCCTGCAGTTGGGCCTGTTGGGCCTGCAGTTGGGCCTGCAGTTGGGCCTCTTGGACCTGCAGTTGGGCCTCTTCCCGTTCAAGAGCTTGCTTCTCATCTAAAGATGCTGCGCGCGCCATCAACACCGCCCGTTCAGCCTCCGCTCTCATGCGTCGCGCCGAGCTTGTGGTAGAAGCGACTGACCTGCGTCCAGAAACAGAGCTACCTTCTTTTCGATTTTTGCTCGGTCTGGCGGAAGTCTCTGAAATGCTATCGTCTGGTCCGACTTCATCGTCAACCTTATCTTTCTCTGCTGTATCAGCATCTTGACGAATTTTTAACATCCACTGCTCCGTGGCCTTGATATAGTCCTTAATGCTGGTTGATTTAAGATCAAACCAGTCGTGCTGATCAGTGTTTCCCTCTTCTTCAGACAGAAGTGCTAATACATCTTCATTGAGTATATTAAATTCTTCATGCAGCTTGGAGAAATCGTAATACATCATGTCTTCAGCTTTCTTAATATTAGCATTATCTTCCATGAGACGATCAATTATCTTCATTTTTCCAGTTATCTGAACTAATTTAGCCTTCCTTGCACCTATGCTTCTATGTAACTTCTCTTCCCTTGCCTTTGGGGTGAGCTTTATTTCCCTCTTTTGGCCAGCAATCCTTCTGGCTGGGGGAAGCTCCTGGCTCCGTAAGGCCTCAGCCATTTTACCCGCAGCTCTTATTTAGCTTCTCAACAGAATGAACAAAGCAAGTAACAGTCACTGTACCTTCGCTTTCTTAAATTGTCGTCTGGCTCCGTGACCATTCATGTATACGTTCGCCGACGATTCCGTCCCTTCCTTCTTAGGGAGCTAGTTTTTGACTAATGTAGTGGCGCTTCTTAGTTTCCAAACAGGCAGGCCACTGGGCCGTGGGGCTTTTAACATCGAGTAGACGCGTGTCGAAATAAAACGTTCCCAAACGTAGCTTTGTCTTTTAAACGGTTTACTATAACACTTAACAAACAGAATTACAAAGCAAACACATATAAACGAACACGGTCAAAAACTGTACTGCTCCAAACCTCACAGCTTCTGCCTCTTTCACCACGTGCAGTTTAAAACTGTAAGATGGCTGCACCCATGTGTGGCTTAGGGACTGTTCCATTGTGGCAAGAATGAAGGAGGTGTCGGACTATACTACTGGAGCAAGAAAATAGGGGGTTTCTTAATACAATAAGTCGTTCAGGTAAATTAACTGTATTATGCCATTTAGCCACTATTTTAAAGTATTTTCTTAAGCTTTTATGGCTCTTACAGACAGCCCACAGCCGTCAATCTAAAAGTAAAGTTGGACACAGGAGTTCAGAGCAACATCCTTCCACTGAGGCTATACCAGAGGATCTTCCCCGAAAACTTGGGCGAAGATAGATACCCAAAAAGAGGATGTTTAAAAGCAAACAATGTCACGCTGACAGCGTATGGGGGGAGCGAGATCAGACAACTCGGAACAACCTGTATAAAAGGAACACACAAAACCAGAAACATCAACTGCATGTTCTATGTGACCGACTCCGAGGGACCGGCGATCCTGGGATTAAACAGCTGTGAGAAGCTGGGATTAATCTCGGCAAACCACGAACTAACAAAAACATCACTGAAAGTCGACAGCCACACCCCACTGGAGAAACGTCCACAAATCATGGACACGAAACATTTGATGGACATGTATCCAGAGTGTTTTGATGACACTGTAGGATGCTTCGGGGAGTTCAAGTACCATATAACAAAAGATCCAGAGGTAAAACCCGTTATCCACGCTCCAAGAAAAATACCCATCGAGCTAAAAGAAAAATTATACGCCGAACTAAAAGAAATGGAAGAGAAAGAAATAATTGCAAAGGTCACTGAACCCACAGACTGGGTAAACTCGAGAGGCACTAGCCCCTCCCCTTTTATACCCGGATTCTACTTCCTGTTTAAACTGCCCAAGAGTTTAAAAAACCCTTAAAAAATTAAACTTACTTCAAATAATTGACTTCTTAACACACTAAAATTCACAAAATACACTTAAATGATTTTTCTCCCACTTAGCAAAACTCCAACAGCACTCAATGCACAAAGCACTCCGACTGCAGGGAGGATGAGCAACCTGGCCACAGCACCGTGGTACAGGGGGCATTTCAAGTGGAGGGAGTAAAAAGAAATGTTGTAGTGGTAGGGGATAGTATCATTAGGGGGATAGATAGGGTTCTCTGCAGTCAAGAGCGGGAGTCCCGAAGGCTGTGTTGCCTGCCTGGTGCCAGGGTTAAGGACATCTCTTCTGGGCTGGAAAGAAACTTGCAGTGGGAGGGGGAGGATCCAGTTGTCGTGGTCCATGTTGGTACAAACGACGTAGATAGGACAAGGAAGACGGTTCTGTTAAAGGAGTATGAGCAGCTAGGGGTCAAATTAAAAAACAGAACCTCAAGGGTAATAATCTCTGGGTTATTACCTGAGCCACGAGCGAATTTGGCTAGGATAAATAAAATTAAAGAGTTAAATGCGTGGCTCAAAGACTGGTGTGGGAGAAATGGGTTTTGCTTCTTGGGACACTGGCACCAGTACTGGGACAGGAGGGAGCTGTTCTGTTGGGACGGACTCCACTTGGCCAGTGCTGGGACTAGAGTCCTGGCGAATCATATAACTAGGGCTGTAGAGAGGGCTTTAAACTAATTAGTGGGGGGGAGGTTTCTAGAGAGCAAATCATAGAAATGACAACAGAGAAGGTCATAGACTTAGGTAGCAGTGGGGGAATTAAAAAACAGAATGTGTCAGGAAGGGACAGAAGGTATGGAGTAAAAAGTAAAGTACTAAAAAGGGAAAAAACAGGAACTAAGTGTTACAAAA
Source organism: Somniosus microcephalus (assembly GCF_052327205.1). Taxonomy (NCBI): domain Eukaryota; kingdom Metazoa; phylum Chordata; class Chondrichthyes; order Squaliformes; family Somniosidae; genus Somniosus; species Somniosus microcephalus. Next base: position 65,274 of record NW_028226103.1, on the reverse strand, counting down.
CATATTTGAAAGTTCTTTATCTGAATGCACGTAGCATTCGTAACAAAATGAATGAGTTAACGGCACAAATAATGACATATGGGTATGATCTTGTGGCCATTACAGAAACATGGCTGCAGGGTGACCATGAATGGGAATTAAACATACCAGGTTATTTAACAATCAGGAAGGACAGGCAGGAAGGGAGAGGAGGTGGGGTGGCTATGTTAATAAAGGAAGGAATCACTATAATACAGAGAAATGATATTGGGTCAAAGGAGCACGATAGTGAAACAGTTTGGGTGGAGGTAAGGAATAATAAGGGGAAAAAAACACTAGTGGGTGTAGTCTATAGGCCTCCGAACAGTTGCAACTCTGTTGGACGGAGTATTAATCAGGAAATAGTTGAGGCTTGTAATAAGGGAACAGCTATAATTATGGGGGATTTTAATTATCATATTAACTGGACAAATCAAATTGGGCAGAGCAGCCTTGAGGAAGAGTTCATTGAGTGTATTAGGGATGGGTTTCTTGAGCAGTATGTAACTGAACCGACCAGGGGGCAAGCAACCTTAGATTTGGTCCTGTGTAATGAGACAGGATTAATTAAAAATGTCCTAGTAAAGGATCCCCTTGGAATGAGTGACCATAACATGGTTGAGTTCCATATTCAATTAGAGGGTGAGAAGGTTGGATCTCAAACAAGCGTGCTGAGCTTGAATAAAGGAGACTATGAAGGTATGAGAGCGGAATTAATGAGAGTGGACTGGGAAAATAGATTAAAGGGTAAGACGGTACATGACCAGTGGTGTACATTTAAGGAGTTATTTTACAACTTCCAAAAAAAATATATTCCACTGAGGAAAAAAGGGTGTAAAAGAAAAGATAGCCATCCGTGGCTAAGTAAAGTAATTAAGGATAGTATCCGACTAAAAACAAGGGCATGTAAGGTAGCCAAATCTAGTGGGAGGATGGAAGATTGGGAAGTCTTTAAAAGACAGCAAAAAATAACAAAAAGATTGATTAAGAAAGGGAAGATAGATTATGAAAGTAAATTAGCAAAAAATATAAAAACAGACAGTAAAAGTTTCTATAGTTATATAAAAAGAAAAAGGGTGGCTAAAGTAAATGTTGGTCCCTTAGAGGATGAGACCGGGAAATTAATGGTGGGAAACATGGAGATGGCAAAAACACTGAACAATTATTTTGTATCAGTCTTTACAGTAGAGGACACTAAGAATATCCCAACACTGGACAAACAGGGGGCTCTAGGGGGGGAGGAACTAAATACAATTAAAATCACTAAGGAAGTGGTACTTGGTAAAATAATGGGACACAAGGCGGATAAATCCCCTGGACCTGATGGCTTGCATCCCAGGGTCTTGAGGGAAGTAGCGGTAGGGATTGTGGATGCATTGGTAATAATTTTCCAAAACTCCCTGGACTCGGCAAAGGTCCCGGCAGATTGGAAAACTGCTAATGTAACACCATTATTTAAAAAGGGTAGTAGGCAGAAGGCTGGAAACTATAGACCTGTTAGCCTAACATCTGTGGTTGGTAAAATGTTAGAGTCCATTATTAAGGAGACAGTAACGGGACATTTGGATAAACACAATTTAATAGGGCAAACTCAGCATGGTTTCATGAAGGGGAAGTCATGTTTAACAAATTTGCTTGAGTTTTTTGAGGAAGTAACATACAGGGTGGATAAAGGGGAACCAGTGGACGTAGTGTATTTAGACTTCCAAAAGGCATTTGACAAGGTGCCACACAAAAGATTATTGCTCAAGATAAAAAATCACGGGATTGGGGGTAATATTCTGGCATGGGTGGAGGATTGGCTCTCTAACAGAAAGCAGAGAGTTGGGATAAATGGTTCGTTCTCAGATTGGCAACCAGTAACTAGTGGTGTTCCGCAGGGGTCAGTGCTGGGTCCCCAACTCTTTACAATCTATATTAACGATTTGGAGGAGGGGACCGAGTGTAACATATCAAAGTTTGCAGATGATACAAAGATGGGACGGAAAGTAGTGAGTGAGGAGGACATAAAAAAACCTGCAAAGGGACATAGACAGGCTAAGTAAGTGGGCAGAGATTTGGCAGATGGAATACAATACTGGAAAGTGTGAAGTTATGCACTTTGGCAGGAAAAATCATAGAGCAAGTTATTATCTTAATGGCAAGAAACTGGAAAGTACTGTAGTACAAAGGGATCTGGGGGTCCTGGTGCACGAAACTCAAAAAGTTAGTATGCAGGTGCAGCAAGTGATCAAGAAGGCCAATGGAATGTTGGCTTTTATTGCTAGGGGGTTGGAATATAAAAACAGGGAGGTATTGCTGCAGTTGTACAAGGTATTGGTGAGGTCGCACCTAGAATACTGCATACAGTTTTGGTGTCCATACTTAAGAAAAGACATACTTGCTCTCGAGTCAGTACAAAGAAGGTTCACTCGGTTAATCCCGGGGATGAGGGGGTGGTCATATGAGGAGAGGTTGAGTAGATTGGGACTCTACTCATTGGAGTTCAGAAGAATGAGAGGCGATCTTATTGAAACATATAAGATTGTGAAGGGGCTTGATCGGGTGGATGCGGTGAGGATGTTCCCAATGATGGGTGAAACTAGAACTAGGGGGCATAATCTTAAAATAAGGGGCTGCTCATTCAAAACTGAGATGAGGAGAAACTTCTTCACTCAGAGGGTGGTAGGTTTGTGGAATTTGCTGCCCCAGAAAGCTGTGGAAGCTACATCATTAAATAAATTTAAAACAGAAATAGATAGTTTCCTAGAAGTAAAGGGAATAAAGGGTTACGGGGAGTGGGCAGGAAATTGGACATGAGTCTGGGTTCGGAATGGTCATGGCCCTGTGGGTAGTGGAGCGGGCCCAGGGGCCGTGTAGCCTTGTTCTGCTCCTACTGTGTTCTAGTTCTGTTAGATTTCAGGAGATGGTTTTATTCCTGTTCCTGGCTGGGGTGGAGATCGCCTTTACAGAAGGTAAGTACTGTAGAAAATATAGGGACAGAGTGATCTCCTGGAAGAATTTCGATCGCCTAGATGGGTCGGAGAGGAATTTCCCAGATTTTTTTCTCCCAAATTGGCCATTGGGTCTTTATCTGGTTTTTCGCCTCTCCCGGGAGATCACATGGGTTCGGGTGGATGCAGAGTGATAGAAGATTTGAGGTTAGGATCAGATCAGCCATGATCTTATTGAATGGTGGAGCAGGCTCGAGGGGCCGATTGGCCTACTCCTGCTCCTATTTCTTATGTTCTTATGTTCTTATGAGTGTGGTACGGGAAAAGCCGAACGGGCGGCTCAGAATCTGTCTGGACCCCAAAGACTTAAACCAGGCAATAAAGCGGGACCACTACCCCACACCAACATTAGAAGAAATCACACCAGCACTGGCAGGAGCCAAAGTCTTCTCCAAACTGGATGCCAGAAACGGCTACTGGAACGTAAAACTGGATGAAGAATCAACTAACCTGACGACTTTTAATACACCATTGGGGCGTTATAAATTCCTGCGGCTGTCATTCGGGTTGAAAGTCAGCCAAGACATCTTCCAACAAAAGATCAATGAAACATACAAAGGCTGTGAAGGAGCCATTGGAATCGTGATGACATCCAAGTTTAGGGAACAAATGAAAGAGACCACGACGTGCACTTGCACGAGGCCATGGAGCGCACCAGAATGGCTGGCATCAAGCTGAACGCCGAGAAGTGCATCGTTAAAAGTACGAAATGCAAATTTTTTGGCATGATCTACACACCGGAGGGTGTCAAGCCTAATCCCGAAAAAGTCGAGGCGATAGCAGAGATGAAACCTCCAAACGACAAGAAGGAGCTAAGAAGCTACCTCGGCTTGGTCCAATATATGAGCTCTTTCATCCCGAACATGTCAGACTACACAGCGAACCTAAGAGAATTACTAAAAGAAGACACCGAATACCAATGGTCAGAATCCCATGAGAGGAACTTCAAACACCTAAAGGAATTATTATGTAAAGAAACCAGCCTGTCTTATTATGATAGAAAAAAACCTGTCACCCTACAGGTAGATGCCTCTACCAGGGGGCTAGGGGCAGCCCTCGTGCAGGAAGGAAAACCAATAGCTTTCGCATCGAAGGCATTGGCATCAGCAGAGACAAGATACGCAAACATCGAAAGAGAGCTATTGGCAGTAGTATACGGATGCGAAAAGTTCCACACCTACTTATACGGAAGAAAATTCGAGGTAGAGAGTGACCATCGTCCACTCGAACAAATTTACAAGAAAAACCTAAGCAAGGCCCCCGCAAGACTGCAAAGGTTACTGTTAAGACTCCAAAGTTACGACTTCGAATTAAAATACCGGCCAGGGAAAGAAATGGCACTGGCAGATGCATTGTCTCAATTGTCACCACACGAAAAACACGAGATGAAGGGCCTGACAGTAAAAATACACCACCTCGTAAATGTTACTCCCACAAAGCTTAGCCAAATTCAAGAGGAGACTGGTAAAGAAGAGGAGTTGCTACTACTCATGCAACAGGTAATACAGGGGTGGCCAGAGAAGATCCAGCAGGTCCAAAACCAAATCCGACAGTACTGGACAATCAGAGACGACATCTCGGTGGAGGACGGTGTTCTCCTTGCTGGCTCAAGAACCATAATACCAAAAACGATGCAAACGGAACTTCTCCGCTTAATACACCAAGGCCATATGGGGATGGAGAAATGTAAACTAAGAGCCAGATCAGCTGTGTACTGGATAGGCATGTACAAAAGCATAGAACAAATGGTCTCCACATGCTGCATATGCCAGAAATACCGAAACACACAGCAGAAGGAGGAGATGATTCAAATGGAAGTACCCCCGAGACCATGGCACACGGTCGGAACAGATCTGTTCCTGTGCAACCAGGAGTGGTACATCATAGTAGCAGACTACTACTCAAAATTTCCTTTTGTCAGAAGGATAAACGACATGAGAGCCACAACAATCACAAAAATTGCGAAAAACTTATTCGCAGAACAGGGCATCCCAGAGAAGGTCATCTGCGACAATGGGACACAATTCACCTCCAGCGTATTCAGAGCACTGACTGGAAAATACGGATTTAAAATAATTACCTCATCCCCACATTACCCAAGGGGACACGGATTTATTGAAAGACAGATCCAAACAGTCAGAAGAGCTCTCGTTAAAAGCAAGGAGATGGGAGAAGACCAAGACCTCGCCCTTTTGGCAATCAGATCGACACCTTTGAGAGCAGACTCGAAATCACCAGCAGAACTACTAAACGGTAGAAAATACAAAACAACTCTACCAGCAAAGATATATCCTCCCCAGGACCAAGAGGACGTTCGGCAGAAGCTGATGGAAACACAAGCTACGGGGAGCACACACTATAACAAGCATGCAAAACCACTACCGGAGCTGCTAAATGGGCAATCAGTGCACATACAAGATCCGTTGTTGAGAACATGGAGTCCAGCCAAGGTTATTGGAAAAGATACTCCAAGATCTTACTTGGTAGAGACAGAACCTGGAAACCAATACAGGCGAAACAGGATCCATATCAGACCCTCACCTGAAGCTGTCAAACAGCGGACAACATTAACAGCAGTTAGGGTACCAGACACGGAAAACAATATAACGCCAGAAACAAACACCTCAAATACAACAACTGCAAACATGCACTCTCTAGAGCCAAACACGACAGCACCGGCAACAAGAAAAGAACACACCAAAACACCGCAGAAAGGAATAGTTACAGCCAAGTCCACAAGATGGAGGAGTAACATACAACCACCTGAGTGGTATCGCGAATAATTATAAAGACAATTATAATTCACACAGAACAGTAAAACAACATGGACAAATATCTGTATATAAACTGAGCAAAGAAAGCTCACATTCTGTATTTTGTTAACGTTATTCAACTGGAAACATTGTAAAATAGAAAATTGATGTAATTAGTTTTGTTGGGAAAGAGGGATGTTACATAGTTATGTTGGGACTACATTGTACAAGTGTACTAACACTCAAATCAAGTGTAGCAGCACTACGATGCTGGGAAAGTAGTGCGCAGGCGCCGCACAGGACTTAGAAATATCACCCCGCACCATGCGGCAGGCAGCCATTACAACTCAAATAAAACCGTCGTTATAATTACGAACTACCGAGTCCAGAGTCATCTTTACAAAGCACTACAAGCGCTAGAAGACATAACAGAAGTGTAGTAATGTAGGGAAAGGTGGCAGCCAATATGCGCACAGCAAGCTCCCACAAACAGCAATGTGATAACGACCAGATCATCTGTTTTAGCGATTTTGTTTGCGAGATGAATGTGGGCCAGAATACTAGGGAGAACTCCCCTGCCCTTCTTCCAAATAGTCGCCGTGGGATCTTTAACATCTGCCCGAGAGAGCAGACGGGGCCTCGGTTTAAAAGACGGCTCGTCCAAAAGACGGCACCTCCGACAGTGCAGCACTGGAGTGTCATCCTGGATTCTGTGCTCAAGTATCTTGAATAAATGGAGACTCTTTCAAAGCCCAGTCTTCTTGGTGCCATCTTATCTTTGCGCCTTGCCTCTTGAGGATTTAACCTGTGGTATTGTGCCACATATGCCCTCAGCTACCTCGCCCCAAGCACGAGCAAGTTCCCACACTCTGTTTCAATGATGTTGGTTGAGGGATAAATATTGGCCAGGACACTGGGGAGAACTCACGCTGCTCTTCTTTGAAAATAATGGCTGTGGGAACTTTTACATCCACCTGAGAGGGCAGACGGGGCCTCGGGTTAATGTCTTATGTGAAAGACAGCACTGCAGCACCCCCTCAGTACTGCCCTGAGAGTGCCAGCCTAGATTTTGTGCTCAAGTCTTTGAAGTGGGACTTGAACCCACAAACTTCTGACTCAGAGGCAAGTGTGCTACCAACGGAGCCACAAAAGTCCCCTGCTTTATAGTAACTGCTCCTCCACTGCCAGGCAGTGGGGGTGGGGGAAGAGTTAAAATGATGCCCTGTGAGTCATCTGCTGGGATTAATTAAGCAGATTGAGCAGTTTAAATGCAGAGAGCCAGCTTGAATCTGGATTAAACCATCACTGATATAAAAGCAGCGAATAGTAGTCAGATAACAAGCACGATGCCAAATATTGCTTCAAACGGCAGATTCTACCAAACTCCTGGTTAATTGCAGTTGCCACCAATTAATTGTCTTGTCAAGATCCCAGGCCACACCATGCGGGGCATTACCTAGAGTTCTAGGTATTCGGTTGTATTAATAGAACCATTCAATACAAGTCAAAGGACACCACTCTGTCCTTATACAGGTTCTTGGTTAGACCGTATCGAGAGTACTGCGCCCAGTTTTGGTCCCCGTCACAGGGTGGGTGATATAATAGCTTCAGAAAAGGTTCAGTGGAGAGCCACTAGAACGATTCGCGGCTTAAGGAGCCTCAGTTATTCAGATAGGGCTAAAGAGCTGGGTCTATTCACATTAGAACAGCGTAGACTGAGAGGCGACCTGATAGAGGTCCATTACATAATGAAAGGGCTGGAAGGCGAACCTATTGACAGATCGGAGAGGACCAGGGGTGATCCGTGTAAACTACGCAAGGGTAGGAATAGACTGGATGTCGGGTGGTTCTTCTTTTCCCAGGGAGTAGTGAACCTCTGGAATACGTTGTCGGCTGGTGCGGTGGGTGCTGACTCTCTCCGGGTGCGGCGGGCATGGTGGGTGCGTTGGGTGCTGACTCTCTCCGGGTGCGGCGGGCGCGGTGGGTGCTGACTCTCTCCGGGTGCGGCGGGCGCGGTGGGTGCGGCGGGCGCTGACTCTCTCCGGGTGCGGTGGGTGCGGACTCTCTCCGGGTGCAGCGGGCGCGGTGGGTGCGGTGGGCGCTGACTCTCTCCGGGTGCGGCGGGTGCGGTGGGTGCGGCGGGTGCGGTGTGTGCGGTGGGTGCGGTGGGCGCTGACTCTCTCCAGGTGTGGCGGGTGTGGTGTGTGCGGTGGGTGCGGTGGGCGCTGACTCTCTCCGGGTGCCTTCAAGAGGGAGAGCTGGACCAGTTCCTGACTGGGGCAGAGATCCCATCATATAGAAGGCAAGTGATTTGACGGTTAATTTAAGCATGGGGCACATGATCTCCTGGACTGGTTTCGATCACCAGAGGGGGGTCGGAGAGTAAATTTCCAGATTTTTTCCCCCTCTTTTTGACCCTGGGTTTTTTTTCCCTCTGTTTCTTTTGCCTCTCTCCGGGGATTATGTGACTGCTGGGCAGTACAAAGTGTCTAGTCACGCTGCTCCAGGCTCCATGAGGGTGGGGCAGGCTTGATGGACCAGCTGGTCATTTAACGTCCATCATTTTCGTAAGTTCGTAAACCATCTCGGGATCTTCAAACATTGCCTGTGGAGATGGTGCCCTTTTTTTTGTGGGGAGCTAGGTAATTCCTGTGGTATTGGAGTGAAGGGAAAGATTTGCTGAAAGTGTGAACTGATGCATTTTGGAAGGAAAATGAGGAGAAAGAAAAACCACCGGACATCTCAAAGCGCTATGCAGCCAATGAAATACTTTTTGAAGTGTAGTCACTGTTGTAATGTGGGAAACGCGGCAGCCAATTTGCACTCAGCAAGCTCCCACAAACAGCAATGTGATAACAATCAGATAATCTGTTTTTAGTGATATTGATTGAGGAATAAACATTGGCCCAGGACACCAGGGATAACTCCCCCTGCTCTTCTTCGAAATAGTGCCATTGGATCTTTTACGTCCACCTGAGAGAGCAGACGGGGGCCTCGGTTTAACATCTCATCTGAAAGACGGCACCTCCGACGGTGCAGCATTCCCTCAGAGTGTCAGCCTAGCATTATGTGCGCAAGTCCCTGGAGTGGGACTGTGAACCCACAACCTTCTGACTCAGAAGCGAAGGTGCGACCCACTGAGCCACAGTTGACACATAAGAGGGGCAACATAAACAAATTCATTTAATTTAAAGGGGGTGCCGGAACAGAGGAAGCTGGGGGTGTATCTACACAAATCTTTGAAGGTGGCAGGACAAGTTGATCAGGCTGTTAAAAAAAAAAGCTTCACCTGACGAAGGAGCAGCGCTCCAAAAGCTTGTGATCTCAAATAAAGCTGTTGGGCTATAACCTGGTGTTGTGTGACTTCTCACAAAAAAAAAAGCATACAGGGTCCTTGGCTTTATTAATAGAGGCATGGAGCACGTAAGCAAGGAAGTTATTCTAAACCTTTGTAAATCACTGGTTAGGCCTCAGCTAGAGTATTGTGTCCAACTCTGGGCACCACACTTTAGGGTGTAAGTCAAGGCCCTGGAGAGGGCGCAGAGGAGATTTACTAGAATGGCACCAGGGATGAGGGACTTCAGTTACGTGGATAGACTGGAGAAGCTGGGGTTTTTCTCCTTAGAACAGGGAAGGTTAAGAGGAGATTTGATCGAGGTGTTCAAAATCATGAATGGTTTTGATAGAGTAGATAAGGAGAAACTGTTCCCATTGGCAGGAGGGTCGGCAACCAGAGGACGCAGATTTAAGGTGATTGGCAAAAGAACCGGAGAGGTGACGAGGAGACATTTTTTAATGTACCGAGTTGTTGTGATCTGGAATGCGCTGCCTGAAAGGGCGGTGGAAGCAGGTTCAGTAGAAACTTTCAAAAGGGAATTGGATAAATACTAGAAGGGGCGAAAAAAGTTCAGGACTATGGGGAAAGAGCAGGAGTGAGTCTAATTGGAGAGCTCTTTCAAAAGGGCCGGCACAGAAACGATGGGCAGAATGGCCTCCTCCAGTGGTGTAAGGTTGTATGATCGCACAGCCTAAACACACTGCAGCAAATCCATCGGCCACATCTTCTTGACAGCTATTTTTGAGGCCAAAGAAAACCCAGGGCAGGATTGGTTGGCACGATGCCGATGAATTGGCAACACTTGCATTTCATTCTTTCTTGGCTGGCTCACTTAGGGTGAAGCAGCAGAAACGGCTTAGTTTGAGAATATCTCAGCAGGGCGCTGATCTTGAGTGAACAGGTATAGTCACCTGGCTGCTGACAACCCTTTGAAGTCAAGGGCTTGTTTTCTTTGGTTTCTAACTCTCGTTTGTCACTGTCAGTGCACGGAGTTGAGCTGTAAGGGAGGGATGAAAGAAAAACACTTACTTTTGGGAAGAAAAACCCCCCACCGGGTTTCAAGTTTAATTTATGACGAGATTAAAAGGGCAAATCCAGGTAGGATGTGCTCCCCGGAGCAGAGTTAAGAAGAAAGAACTTGTATTTATTTAAAGAAAGAAAGATTTACATTTCTACAGCTCCTTTCACGATCTCAGGACGTCCCAAAATCGCTTTACAGCCAACGAAGTACTTTTGATGTGTAGTCACTGATGTAATGTAGGGAAACGTGGCAGCCCATTTGCGCACAGCAAGATCCCACCAAGAGCAATGTGATGATGGCCAGATAATGTACTTCGGCACTGTTGGCCGAGGGCTCAATATCGGCCAGGGCACTGGGGAGAATTCCCTTGCTCTTTTTCGAATAGTGGCCATGAGATCTTGTACGTCCATCTGAGAGGGCAGACGTTTAGCGTCTCATCCGAAAGACGGCACCTCAGAAAGTACAACAACAACTTGTATTTATATAGCGCCTTTAACGTCCCAAGGCGCTTCACAGGAGTATTTTAAAAATTTGACACAATGGAATACAATACTGGAAAGTGTGAGCTTATGCACTTTGGCAGGAAAAATCGTAGAGCAAGTTATTATCTTAATGGCAAGAAACTGGAAAGTACTGAAGTACAAAGGGATCTGGGGGTCCTGTTGCACGAAACTCAAAAGGTTAGTATGCAGGTGCAGCAAGTGATTAAGAAGGCCAATGGAATGTTGGCTTTCATTGCTAGAGGGATAGAATATAAAAATAGGGAGGTATTGCTTCAGTTGTACAAGGTATTGGTGAGACCGCACCTGGAATACTGCGTACAGTTTTGGTGTCCATACTTAAGAAAAGACATACTTGCTGTCGAGTCAGTACAAAGAAGGTTCACTCGGTTAATCCCGGGGATGAGGGGATGGACATATGAGGAGAGGTTGAGTAGATTGGGACTCTACTCATTGGAGTTCAGAAGAATGAGAGGCGATCTTATTGAAACATATAAGATTGTGAAGGGGCTGGATCGGGTGGATGTGGGGAGGATGTTCCCGATGATGGGTGAAACTAGAACTAGGGGGCATAGTCTTAGAATAAGGGGCTGCTCTTTCAAAACTGAGATGAGGAGGAACTACTTCACTCAAAGGGTGGTAGGTCCAAGGAATATGCTGCCCCAAAAAGCTGTAGAAGCTACATCATTACATAAATTTAAAACAGAAATAGACAGTTTCCTAGAAGTAAAGGGAATTAAGGGTTACGGGGAGCGGGCAGGAATTTGGACATGAGTCTAGGTTCGGATCGGACATGGCCCTGTGGGTAGCGGAGCGGGCCCAGGGGCCGTGTAGCCTGATCCTGCTCCTATTTCGTGTGTCTAATTCTGTTAGATTCAGGAGATGGTTCTGTGATAGTAGATTGGCGGTTAGGATCAGATCAGCCATGATCTTATTAAATGGCGGAGCAGGCTCGAGGGGCCGATTGGCCTACTCCTGCTCCTATTTCTTATGTTCTTATCCACATAAGGATAAATTAGGGCAGGTGACCAAATGCTTGGTCAAAGAGGGAGGTTTTAAGGAGCGTCTTAAAGGAGGAGAGAGAGGTAGAGAGTCGGAGAGGTTTAGGCAGGGAATTCCAGAGCTTAGGGCCTAGGCAACGGAAGGCACGGCCACCAATGTTTGAGCGATTATAATCAGGGATACTCAAGAGGCCAGAATTAGAGGAGCGCAGATATGTCGGGGGGTTGTGGGGCTGGAGAAGATTACAGAGATAGGAAAGGGCGAGGCCACGGAGGGATTTGAAAACAAGGATGAGAATTTTGAAATCGAGGCTATGCTTAACCGGGAGCCAATGTAGGTCAGTGAGCACAGGGGTGATGGGTGAACGGGACTTGGTGCGAGTTAGGACACGGGCAGCTGAGTTTTGAATGACTTCAAGTTTACGTAGGGTGGAATGTGGGAGGCCAGCCAGGAGTGCGTTGGAATAGTCAAGTCTAGAGGTAACAAAGGCATGGATGAGGGTTTCAGCAGCGGATAAGCTGAGGCATGGGTGGTGACGGGCGATGTTACGGAGGTGGAAGTAGGCGGTCTTTGTTATGCTGCGGATATGTGGTCGGAAGCTCATTTCAGGGTCAAATGTGACACCATGTTGGGAACAGTGTGTTTCAGCCCCAGACAGATGTTAGGGAGAGGGATGAAGTCCGTGGCTAGGGAACGGAGTTTGTGGCGGGGACTGAAAACAATGGCTTCAGTTTTCTCTCTCAGCACTGCACTGGGAGTGTCAGCCTAGATTATGTGCGACACAGTTTTTTTTTGGAGGGTGTGGGGGGAGCCTGGCGGGAGGGGCGGAGGGGAAAAAAAGACAAAACTCAAAAAAAGCGGCAGAGTGGACTCAGAGCCTTCCACTAACTGCACTTGTGTGTTGTTCAACTACTGGCGTAACAGTGCGACACCATTAGTCACTGTCATACGGACATAAGAACATAAGAAACAGGAGCAGGAGTCGGCCAATCGGCCCCTCGAGCCTGCTCCACCATTCAATGAGATCATGGCTGATCTGATCTTGTCCTCAACACCACTTTCCCGCTCTCTCCCCATACCCCTTGACTCCCCTGTAGTTCAAATGTCTGTCAATCTCCGCCTTGAATATATTCAGTGACTTCGCCTCCACAGCTCTCTGGGGAAGAGAATTCAAAGATTCACGACCCTCTGAGAGAAGAAATTCCTCCTCATCTCCGTCTTAAATGGGCGACCCCTTATTCTGAAACTATGCCCCCTTAGTTCTAGATTCCCCCACTGGGGGAAACATCCTCTCAGCATCTACCCTGTCAATCCCCCTCAGAATCTTATATGTTTCAATAAGATCACCTCTCATTCTTCTAAACTCCAATGAGTATCGGCCCAGCCTGCTCAACCTTTCCTCATACGTCAACCCCTTCATCCCAGGAATCAACCTCGTGAACCTTCTCTGAACTGCCTCCAATGCAAGTACATCCTTCCTTAAATATGGAGACAACTGTACGCAGTACTCCAGGTGTGGTCTCACCAGCGTCCTGTAAAGTTGCATCAAAACTTCCCTACTTTTATACTCCATACCCCTGGCAATAAAGGCCAACATTCCATTAGCCTTCCTAATTACTTGCTGTACCTGCATGCTAACTTATTGTGTTTCATGTACTCGGACCCCCAGATCCCTCTGTACCGCAGCATTTTGTAGTCTCGCTCCTTTTAAATAATAATTTGCTTTTTCATTCTTCCTTCCAAAGTGGAGAACCTCACATTTTCCCACATTGTACTCCATCTGCCAAATTTTTACCCATTCACTTAACCTATCGATATCCCTTTGCAGACACTCTGTGTCCTCCTCACAACTTGCTAACCCACCTATCTTTGTATCGTCAGCAAATTAGGCTGCAGAACACACGGTCCCATCATCCAAGTCATTAATATAGATTGTAAATAGTTGAGGCCCCAGCACTGATCTCTGTGGCACCCCACTAGTTACTGGTTGCCAACCGGAAAATGACCCATTTATCCCGACTCTCTGTTTTCTGTTAGTTAGCCAATCCTCTATCCATGCTAAAATATTACCCCCAACCCCGTGCGCTCTTATCTTGTAGAGTAACCTTTTATGTGGCACCTTATTGAATGCCTTCTTGAAGTCCAAATACACCACATCCACTGGTTCCCCTTTATCCACCCTGTTTGTTACATCCTCAAAGAGCTTGTCGCTTCCAATCCAGGACAATTACTAGTTACAGGTAGACCCAGTCCATCAGTCAAACAGTCACTGCTCTCTACTCATGTCTCTGATCTCTGGCTGGTTCTGATTTCCACTTCCATATAATCTGTTCAATTTGCCTCCTTATTACTGATCTGCCTCCAGGCCTCTTTGGGAGTGAAATCGGTCTTGGGCCATAGCGCTGGACGGGCGACAGGGAACCGGCGGTCCGTGTCACACTCCGGCCGATTTTATTTTCTATTGGAGCCAATGGCCGGGGTGTAAAATGAGCTGCTGATTCGCTGTTGCCCGTCCACGATCGATTTCACTCCCTTTGTGACTTCAAAGTCGCAACATCTTCGTGTCTCTCGCATGGCGAGTCAGGAGCTATCTTACATTCAGGGCTCAAGTTCGTCGTCACCTCTGTATGTCCCTAGGCTCACTCTCTCCTCTGATCTCTACTGAGAGTCCCACATCTCCTTCATCCCTAAATTTTATTCCAGGAAGCTTTATTTCCTCTTTTAGCCAAATATTACTTTTCCCCTCAACAACTCTCTATAAAGCTTACATCGGTCCAACAGATCAAGAGCATTCCCATATCTAGGGAGCCTTGTGTGACATCTCTGCCAGATCTCCTGGACAGAACATGAGTAAAGTTTCTCATCTGAGAAGTGATCCTGCTCTCATCTCTAGCCTCCAACCTCTTCATAATCATAAACTGCGGTCCTTACTTTTGTGAATTTTCCTCTCTTTCTGAGTGCCAAATACACTAGGCTACACTCCTCACTATAACCTCCTCGTCTCCTCCTGTGACTCATTCTGCCCCGTGAATTTTCTTTATGTAGCGAGTTGTTGTGATCTGGAATGCGCTGCCTGAAAGGGCGGCGGAAGCAGATTCAATAGTAACTTTTAAAAGGGAATTGGATAAATAATTGCAGGGGGTAAATTTGCAGGGCTATGGGAAAGAGCAGGGAACTGGGACTAATTGGATAGCTGTGCTGAATAGCCCCTTTCTGTACTGTGTGACTTGAGCACTAAAATCCAGGCTGACACTCCAGTGCAGCGCTGAGGGAGCGCTGCACTGTCGGAGGTGCCGTCTTTCGGATGAGACGTTAAGCCGAGGCCCCGTCTGCTCTCTCAGGTGGACGTAAAAGATCCCATGGCACTATTTCGAAGAAGAGTAGGGGATTTATCCCCGGTGTCCTGGCTAATATTTATCCCTCAATCAACATCACTAAAAAACAGATTATCTGGTCATTATCACATTGCTGTTTGTGGGAGTTTGCTGTGTGCAAATTGGCTGCCGCGTTTCCCACATTGCAACAGTGACTACACTTCAAAAATACTTCATTGGCTGTAAAGCGCTTTGGGACATCCGGTGGTCGTGAAAGGCGCTATAGAAATGCAAGTCTTTCTTTCTGTATCATTCGATAATTCTATGATGATCTCAAAACTGTGGAACTCCTCAGCTCCTTCACTCTTCCCTTCTATTAACAGTCTATGGACCTTTGAAATCTACTTAGGATGCTGGTAGGCAGAAGCACTGTGCTCCCCTTAGCCTGGATTGGATTGGAACCCAAATCCCAGTGGCAAGAGGACAGCCTTCTGACCCACTGCATCATTCACCTGAGTCCCTTCGAGCCGTGCATTATCTGGATCAATGCTCTATTTGAGACATCGCCGGGGGGGGCTCCGACTTTGGAACAAGTTCAACCGATTTGCTTGACCTTAACCAACTCTTGAGGCAATCCAGAGTGTAGGCCTGCTTAATGTGTTTACACTTGATTTGCATGACAGCCTAAAAGGACTCCCTTGCTCGAGTGCCCGTCCATGACAAAAGGACCTGAAATGGACCCATAGGGGAACCTGTGACACGTAACACTGGAGACAATTACCATCAGATGCTGCCTTTGATCTACTCAGTTAAGACCCGTTGCCTCTGGCAAAAACAGTTTGAACTCTACTCGAGTCGGGCAGTGGAATCTGTGCTAAAATGCTGGCGAGCTGGTTTGTTCAGTGCCGGGTCAGACGTGAGGCATTTTTACATCCATCACCGCCCACTTGGCCTCGTCAGCCAACCGAAACATCCCGTAATTAATCACGGGGAGCCACTGTTGTGGCATGAGTTTCTTGTTAAATGTACAAGACTCCTTGTCACAACATCTCATTCGATCAACTCGTCGCCGGAGAGGGAGGCTGTATTGACTGAATGCAGAGCACCAAGCCAAACCTTAGGTCATGTGTTTATGCAAACAAATAAAGAGGCTATTTGACCTGTGATGTTGACGACCCGATCTGGAGCCAGCCAGTCGTGAAGAGAAATAAAGCACTTGACTCTCCTAATAGTATCCTAACTCGCACCAAGCCCCGTTCTCCCATCATCCCAGTGCTCACTGACCTACATTGGCTCCAATGTTGCCTCTAATTTTTCTGGGGGGTGCGCGGCCCCTTTAAGGGGGCTGTGCTGCCCATTCAAATTTCTGCTCGTGCATGGTTTTTCCATTCAAAAGCCAGTGACCGGCCTGCACGGGACCTCCGGACCGCTGTCCAGCCGTGCAGCTTAACGGGAACATTGATTGGCTCCCGGTCCAGCAACGTCTCAAATTTAAAATTCTCATCCTTGTGTTAAGATCCCTCCATGGCCTCACCCCCTTCCTATCTCTGTAATCTCCTCCAGCCCTACAGGCCTTCGAGGTCTCTGCGCTCCTCCAATTCTGGCATCGCGCGCATCCTCAATTTCCATCGCTCCACCATCGGCGGCCGTGCCTTCAGCTGCCTGGGCCCTAAGCTCTGGAATACCCTCCCGAAACCTCTCCGCCCCTCTCTACCTCTCTCTCTCCTTCTTTAAGGTGCTCCTTAAAATCTGCCTCTTTGACCAAACTTTTGGTCAGCTGCCCTAATATAGAGCCTCGGTATCAAATGTTGTTTGATAATGTTCCTGTGAAGCCTCTTGGGACCGTTTTACTATGTTAAAGGCACTATATAAATGCAAGTTGTAGTTATTGTTGTTGTTGGTGACACCGTGCCCCATTCTGAGTCAGCGGGGTAGAAATCTGTCTGGGGCGGAGGCGCGAAACGAGCGGTATCGGATCAGCCGCCGGTTATACGCAGCGCCCGAGATTCAGCTCCACTGGCCACCCGATATGCACCACTGCCCGAGATGGATTTCTATGCCAGTGTCTTTAGAGGAGAGGAATAGGAGTAGGACTTGTTGGCAGAAAGTACTGTGTAATATTAATCTGAGAAAAAGAAAGCTCCACTCACGGAACTGGATTGAAACAGAACGAGTTCTCTTGCCCAACGCCTTTCCCCCAAGCTTCCCCTGAACTCTGTCATTAATCACACGGCCATTGTATCTGACTTTCTCATCTTGGCCTGTGATATCTTGAGACACAGCATATATATCCAACCGCTCAACATGGCTTCCGGTAAGAACCGTACTGCACATGGCTTTATTATTATATACATCAGTAGTCAACCTGGTGGCTCTATTACACGTCTCCCTCCTTTTTGAAGAAATTAATCATAGCAAATAGTCTCCGTACATGACTAGCATGGTATACACAACTCTTGGTATACATTTCTCAAATGGAACCTGTTTTTTGTTTCCAAATACTACTATAGAATTCTGTAACACAAACAAAAGATATGGGGCTAGATTTTCAGTAGCTTGCGCCAGCAGTTAGCGCCTTAAGAGAAGTGATTTCCGGGCGCTATGCGTGTAGCGCCCGGGCGCAGCGCAGTTTGCGCTCCGCCCCAAATTAAGTTGCCCGTTAGCGCCGGCGCAAAGTTTAGCGCCCGCCCGGATGCGCGCGCAGAAAATGACGTCACATCCTCGTGCAACGCCCTTTGGCCGCCCCGATTGCAAACTTCAGTCGGACCGCCCCATTGTGCGGCGGGCGGCCGGAGCGTTTGGAAAAAGGAACGCAACACAACCAGCGCGGGCCCCGGGGGGCGCTAATTAAAGGGAACGTCCTCTCCAGTATAAAGGCCATCCTTTTTTCAGAAAACAGTCTTGTGCAACGCATTTCTGGAGACACAACAAGGAGGATAGCTAACTGGTTTCAAGCAGCAAGAGGCAGGTATTTTTGGACTCAGGCAATAGCGCTGCAAGTGGCCATTTGGAAAGTAGACTGTTTGCCAGGATTTGATGGGGGCTGCATGGGGTGCCAACGCGCAGCTGCAGCGCCATATCCGTAGGGCTCGCAGACGCATTGTGAGAGGGGCAGCCCTGGCTAGAGGCAGAGGGGGCTACAGGCGTCGGCCACGTAGGCCTTACCCAGTCAGGCTATACCGCCAGCAGCGCTCCTACCTAAACATGAGTGCCGCGCGATGTGTTAGAAGGCTCCGATTCCGAAAGGAGGTGATTGCAGAGATCTGCCACCTGCTTCGCCGAGATCTGCGGCCAAAGCTCAGGTGCAGGACGTCTCTGTCGGTGGAAGTGAAGGTGACGGTGGCATTGAACTTCTATGCCACCGGCTCCTTCCAATACGCTGCTGGGGACATAGCAAACATCTCCCAGTATGGCGCGCATCGCTGCATCCGCCACATGACCGAAGCACTGTTCAGAAGGAGAAGCCAATTCATCTCCTTCCCCATGGCCCTCGAGAGCCAGCATCAGCGCGCATTGGGATTTGCCAGACTCGGGGAATTCCCCTTGGTGCAGGGCGCCATTGACTGTACGCATGTGGCTTTGCGGGCCCCTCTGGAGCATGGCGAGCAGTATCGCAACAGGAAGGGCTACCATTCTCTGAATGTGCAGCTGGTTTGTGACCACAAGCAGCGCATCATGGCAGTCAATGCCAGCTTCCCAGGCAGCAGCCACGATGCCTTTATCCTGCGGCAGAGTACTGTGCATGACATGTTCCAGGCACAGCCTTCCCCAAGAGGATGGCTCATCGGGGACAAAGGCTATCCTTTGTGCACCTGGCTCATGACCCCGCTCCGCGCGCCCAGGACCGCTGCTGAAGAGGCCTACAACGATAGCCATCAAACCACCCGCAACATCATCGAGCTAACTATTGGGGTCCTCAAGCAGCGGTTCCGCTGCCTTGATCGCTCCGGAGGAGCTCTCCAGTATTCGCCGGACCGGGTCTCCCAATTTGTGGTGGTTTGCTGCATGCTACACAACCTGGCTATCCGCAGGACTCAGGCACTGCCACCTGACGTTGGACCAGCACCTCAGGAGGAGGAGCAGGAGGAGCATGAGGAGGAGGAGGAGGAGCAGGAGTACGTTCCCAGGAGGGAGCGACCAGGGCCAAGGGCCGCACGACGCCACCTTATTACACGGTACTTCTAAGCCCCCTGTCAGGGAATGGCCAGGGTCCATGAGGGAAGATGAATGCAGCCGCTCCGCAAGCCCTCAGCCGGCGAAGCCAACAAACACTAAGAAGAACAACCATGGAGACTGCATGAATAAAGATAATTTTTTATTGCACAAAAATGAAAAGCCCTTCCCACATGAATCCCCAAAAACAATAAACGGGCCCCACAAAAAGCCCAACAAACGACTCACTCGCACAAACTGGGGAGGAGCCACTCCACCTTTATTGAAACCGGGCCTCAACGTCGGCCTAACGCAAAAAATAAGCCCTCCAAAAGCACAACCATGGGCAAAATAAAGATGGCCACCGCCATATTAAAGGAAAGCTGCCCACACCCTCTACTGAGTGGCCCGCGAGGGCGAGACCTTGGCCAGCATTTTGCCTCCCCTGCCCTGCCTGCTGCTCCTTCGCAAGCTCTGCCCAGTGGCTGCTGCGAGGCTGGGGGAAGGCGCCTGAGGCTCAGATGCCCTTCCGCCAGATGCCGCTGGGGGGCGGCCTACACGGCGTTTGGGCCTCGAGGGGACGTCTGCTGAGTGGCGCACCTGAGCCTGGCCACCATCAGCTGCAGCCGCTTGCCGTCGACGCCCCAGAGGGGGAATGGCGGCGACGGATGGCGCAATGTGGGCCAGCTGGTGTCTGGGATGCGCTGGCTGGTGCTGTGGCGCGGTGGCACTCGGCCGGGCCCGCACTGCAGGATCCGCAGCAATCAGCCGACGGGCGGCTTGCTGGGATGGTCCAGCGCGGCGCCTGCCCTGGCGATGCCTGCCTGAGACAGCGCGTGTGGCAGCAGTGAGTGGCCCTGTGGTCCTGGTGTGCGCGCGCATCACATCCGCCAGGGTCTTGACGGCATCAGTCAGCATGCGGCCAGTCGCGGCAGTTGCTGCCCCGAACTCACGCACACTGGTCGCCAGCGACTCGATGGCCTCAGGCATGCGCCCCACCACGCTCATGAGCTCCGTGTGGCGCCGGTCCGAGTCGTCGGCCATCTGATCCAGCTTCCGCACCTCCTCCGAAGTGAAGGTGTCCGGACTGGAGTCGCGACTCTCCCGCTGGGGAGGAGGGGGCCGAACTAGGGGACCCTTGCCGCGTTGGTGACGGCGAGTGTGCCGAGCAGCAGCACTCCCCTCTGATCCTTCCCCCCTTTGGGGGGAAGGCCGCGGGCCACGTGCACGGCTGCTGGGTGGCTGGACGCCACTGGTCCCAGAAGCTGCATTGCCCTGCGACAGTTCCTCCAGGCACTCGTCCAGTGAGGAGGTGTCAAGCATTTCCTCCTCTCCTGCGGGACGTGACTGTTCCCCCGAAGGTCCGGCTTGCTCCTCCTCCTCCTCCTGGTTGGAGGTGCTGTCACTGGCAGCTTCAGGGTCCTGGTCGTCACTAGCTGAAAGCAGGAATGCACAAGAGTAGCTTCAGAGTGAGGAGACGGCGTCAGCGAGGGAGTTAGGACTGATGGGATTCAGCGCATTGGTGGGACAGTGGCAAAGGAGGTAGCTCGGATGGGCCAGTGCGACGCGAGAGGGCCAAAAGGCGAGGTCCTTACCATTGCCGGGCAGTGGAGGGTCGGATACACCGCACGCTGTGGGGACAATCACACGGGCTCCCATGAGCACACACACGCGCTCCTCCAGCCGAGTGAGCTTCTGCAGCTTGGCGCGGCCACCCCTGGCACGGGCCTGGCGATTAAACGCTACTTTAGCCTGCAAGAGAAAGGACGGGCTGTAAGTGCGCAGTGTAGCCCTGATGTAGTGTGCACTGCCTCCCATGGTGGAATAGCTTGGACAGAGTGAAGCCCTGATGTAGTGTGCACTGCCTCCCATGGTGGAATAGCTTGGACAGAGTGAAGCCCTGATGTAGTGTGCACTGCCTCCCATGGTGGAATAGCTTGGACAGAGTGAAGCCCTGATGTAGTGTGCACTGCCTCCCATGGTGGAATAGCTTGGACAGAGTGAAGCCCTGATGTACTGTCCACTGCTTCCCATGGTGGAATAGCTTGGCCAAAGTGTAGAGTGCCGAATGGCCATTTGATGCTCATGACTGTCCCAATGCTGCTGGCTGAGGGCTGGCCAATAGGACTTTCAGGTCCCTTTGCCCATCATGTCAGGTGTACATGCAAGAATGAGGAGGAGACTGGAAAGGCTACTCACCCTCACAATCCTGGTCAGATCGTTGTATTTCTTACGGCATTGTTTGTGGGTCCTGGGGGCCTCGCCGGTGAACGTCACCCTCTGGGCGATCTGCTTCCAGGCTTTGGTGTAGTCATGGTGGGTTGGATTCCTCCCACTCTCTGGAAACAAGATCTTGCGCCTCACCTCCAGAGCTGTGACCATTATGTCCAGATCACCCTCTGAGAAGCGCAGGGCACGCTGACGGGCCTTCTCTGGCGTTGCCATGACTCCCTGGGGCTGAGCAGTAGTGTTGAGGCCTCTTTGCAAGGCTGCAGTGTGCAGGGCGTGGCAGCAGACCAATTCGTCCCTTCCCCCTTTAAGAGCTGGTCGGCACCACGGGGTCTGCTGTCAGTGCAAAAATGACCGCACCCGTGCTGCGCCCCGCCTGGGCGCTATCCCTCTGGACCGCCGGCTTAGCGCCTAAAGGTAGGAGTGCAACGCCTCTTTTAGCGCTCCACCACTCTCTTAGGGCGAAGCCACTGAATTTCCGGCAACGGGGCGCTACTTTGGGGCGGGCGCTAACTTCGGGCGGGCGCTAAGGTTAGCGCCCCAAAACTGTCTGTACTGAAAATCTAGCCCCTAGTCTTTTACACTCTAAGGCCTAGAACTTCAGTATAGCCACGTTTGGGGCGCTACAGCCGGGCGGCCGCTAAAGTTTGCGCCCGGCGCAACTTAGCGCCACCTTCGCCGATATTCAGTCGCATCGCCCCAAGAGGTTGCTGCTGCACTAAAACAGGCGATGCACGACTATCATTAGGCGCTAAGCCGGAGGCCCGGGGCGATACCCCCGAGGGCGGGCGCAGCGCAGGTGTGGCGAATTGCTGATTGAAGGCAGACACTCTGGCGCCGGTGAGCTCTTAAAGGGGGAGGGTGGATTTGTTTGGCTGCCACACCCTGCACACTGCAGCCCTGAAGCAAGGCCTGACCACTGCTCCTTCATCTGTACAACGCCCAGGACAATGGAGAAGGCCAGGGAGACAGTGCAGCGCTTCAGCGAGGGTGACTTGAGGGTGCTGGTTGGCGCAGTGGAGCGCAGGCGCCATGTTCTGTTCCCTGAAGGTGGCAGGAGGCCGCTGCCCAGCGCCTATCGGAAAGCCTGGAGGGAGGTGTCAAACAGGATGACCTCCAACAGCGTGGTTGCCAGGACTCCTGTACAATGCCGAAAAAAGTTCAACGACCTCACTCGGGTTGTCAGGGTGAGTACCCTTTCCAGTGTCCTCCTCATCCCTGCATGTGCACCTCAGTTTATGGGCAAAGGGACCTAAAAGCCCTAATACCCAGCCCTCATCCAACAGCTATGGGACTGGCATGAAAATCACTTGCACATTCAGGACTTTACACACTGTGAGGGCTATTCCACCATGGGAGGCAGTGCAGACAAGATCAGGGCTTCACACTGTACTTAGAGGCCGTCCTTTCTCTTGCAGGGCAAGGTGGCGCACAACTGAAGGCAGCAGCGTGAGACCCGGGGAGGCCATCCTGACCTCAAACAGCTCTCCAACCTGGAGCAGCGTGTGGAGCGCATTATGTCAGGCCGGCTGATTGGCCCCATCGCCAGTGGAGATGCCGACCCTGTTGTGGGCCCCAATGGTAAGGGACTCACCTTTTTGACCTCTCTCTTTCCACTTGCGCCTCAGAACAGCATCCTTTGCCACTGTCGGACCAATGCAGTGCATCGCAGCACTCATGCCGCCCTCGCTGCTGCCCTGTCCTCACTCTAAAGCAACTCTTGTGCCTCCCTGCTTTCAGATGCTGAATCGCCAGGTGAGGAGGCGGGCCCTCAAGCTGGCACTGTGAGTGAATCGGAAGGCGAGGAGGAGGAAGAGGAAGCCGGACCATCAGTGCCACCCTCAGCCGAGGCAGCCCATGGCGATGATGGGGACACGTCTTCCCTGGAGGGGAGCAGGGGGGAAGGGTCGGAGGAGAGTGAAGCTCCGGGGCCCAGCGGGCTGCAGCAACGCGGGAGGGGTGGGGAAGCTCGGCGGCCTTCTCCCCGGAGGGTGAGTGCGGCCTCCAGTCCTGCTACGGTGACCACAGAGGAGGTGCGGCTCCTAGCGGAAATGGCCGCCCAGGCTGAGCGCAGGCACACTGAGCTCATGGCTGCAGTGGCAAGGATGCCTGACTCCATAGAGTCACTGTCAAGGAGTGCGCAGGAATTCGGGGCAGCACAGGCCAGGAGTCTGCAAAATTCAGTGCAGCACAGGCCAGGAGTCTGGAACAATTCAGTGCAGCACAGGCCAGGAGTCTGCAGGACTTCGCGGCAGCACAGGCGGCTTCTAGCCAAGTGCTCAGTCGTGCCGTGCATTCACTGGCTGGTGTCATGCGGACACAGACCAGGGCCACATGGGCACTAACTGCTGCCACCCTCGCTGGATCGGCCAGGCATCGCCAGGGCACTCGCCGCGCCACAGCAGCCCAGCAGTCTGTGCTTCAGCAGATTGCTGCGCATGCTGCAGTGCTGGCCCATGCGAGTGCCAATGTATCAGGCGACCAGGGAGTACCTGTGATCTGTCAGGTTGGCAGCATTCCTGCAGCCGAAACTGTCACTCCTCCATTGCAGCTGCCACCAGCCGCTGGACAGACTGCTGCCGCCCAAGCAGAGTTGGAGCAGTCAGCAGCCGGCCCCTCCAGGCCCAGAGCTGGTCGAGGCCGACCCCCAAGGGCATCTGCCATCTCGCCATCTGACCCTCAGCAGCCTTCCCCCAGCCTTGCTGCAGCCACTGGGGTCCATTGAGGAGGAGCTGCAGGGCGGGCAGGGGCCAGTCACGGATGCGAAACGCATCACCCTCGCGGGGTGTGGTAAACCACTGTTTGTATTCCACTGTGTACATGCCTGGACATGCCTCGGCTGACTCCTCCCACAAGTCCGAGTATAAAGGTCTCCCAGCCCTTTGTATTTCTGGACCGGTCGACCACTCGAGGCAGACCTTCATTCTTTTGTTAATAAAAGCCTTTAGTTACTCTCTTAACTCTCAGGGCTAGATTTTCAGTTGCTTGCGCCAGCAGTTAGCGCCTTAAGAGAAGTGATTTCCGGGCGCTATGCGTGTAGCGCCCGGGCGCAGCGCAGTTTGCGCCCCGCCCCAAATTAAGTTGCCCGTTAGCGCCGGCGCAAAGTTTAGCGCCCGCCCGGATGCGCGCGCAGAAAATGACGTCACATCCTCGTGCAACGCCCTTTGGCCGCCCCGATTGCAAACTTCAGTCGGACCGCCCCATTGTGCGGCGGGCGGCCGGAGCGTTTGGAAAAAGGAACGCAACACAACCAGCGCGGGCCCCGGGGGGCGCTAATTAAAGGGAACGTCCTCTCCAGTATAAAGGCCATCCTTTTTTCAGAAAACAGTCTTGTGCAACGCATTTCTGGAGACACAACAAGGAGGATAGCTAACTGGTTTCAAGCAGCAAGAGCCAGGTATTTTTGGACTCAGGCAACAGCGCTGCAAGTGGCCATTTGGAAATTAGAGTGTTTTCCAGGATTTGATGGGGGTTGCATGGGGTGCCAACGCGGAGCTGCAGCTCCATGTCCGTAGGGCTCGCAGACGCATTGTGAGAGGGGCAGCCCTGGCTAGAGGCAGAGGGGGCTACAGGCGTCGGCCACGTAGGCCTTACCCAGTCAGGCTATACCGCCAGCAGCGCTCCTACCTAAACATGAGTGCCGCGCGATGTGTTAAAAGGCTCCGATTCCGAAAGGGGGTGATTGCAGAGATCTGCCACCTGCTTCGCCGAGATCTGCGGCCAAAGCTCAGGTGCAGGACGTCTCTGTCGGTGGAAGTGAAGGTGACGGTGGCATTGAACTTCTATGCCACCGGCTCCTTCCAATACGCTGTTGGGGACATAGCAAACATCTCCCAGTACGGCGCGCATCGCTGCATCCGCCAGGTGACCGAAGCACTGTTCAGAAGGAGAAGCCAATTCATCTCCTTCCCCATGGCCCTGGAGAGCCAGCATCAGCGCGCATTGGGATTTTCCAGACTCGGGGAATTCCCCTTGGTGCAGGGCGCCATTGACTGTACGCATGTGGCTTTGCGGGCCCCTCTGGAGCATGGCGAGCAGTATCGCAACAGGAAGGGCTACCATTCTCTGAATGTGCAGCTGGTCTGTGACCACAAGCAGCGCATCATGGCAGTCAATGCCAGCTTCCCAGGCAGCAGCCACGATGCCTTTATCCTGCGGCAGAGTACTGTGCATGACATGTTCCAGGCACAGCCTCCCCCAAGAGGATGGCTACTCGGGGACAAAGGCTATCCTTTGTGCACCTGGCTCATGACCCCGCTCCGCGCGCCCAGGACCGCTGCTGAAGAGGCCTACAACGAGAGCCATCAAACCACCCGCAACATCATCGAGCTAACTATTGGGGTCCTCAAGCAGCGGTTCCGCTGCCTTGATCACTCCGGAGGAGCTCTCCAGTATTCGCCGGACCGGGTCTCCCAATTTGTGGTGGTTTGCTGCATGCTACACAACCTGGCTATCCGCAGGACTCAGGCACTGCCACCTGACGTTGGACCAGCACCTCAGGAGGAGGAGCAGGAGGAGCATGAGGAGGAGGAGGAGGAGGAGGAGGAGGAGCAGGAGTACGTTCCCAGGAGGGAGCGACCAGGGCCAAGGGCCGCACGACGCCACCTTATTACACGGTACTTCTAAGCCCCCTGTCAGGGAATGGCCAGGGGCCATGAGGGAAGATGAATGCAGCCGCTCCGCAAGCCCTCAGCCGGCGAAGCCAACAAACACTAAGAAGAACAACCATGGAGACTGCATGAATAAAGATAATTTTTTATTACACAAAAATGAAAAGCCCTTCCCACATGAATCCCCAAAAACAATAAACGGGCCCCACAAAAAGCCCAACAAACGACTCACTCCCACAAACTGGGGAGGAGCCACTCCACCTTTATTGAAACCGGGCCTCAACGTCGGCCTAACGCAAAAAAAAAGCCCTCCAAAAGCACAACCATGGGCAAAATAAAGATGGCCACCGCCATATTAAAGGAAAGCTGGCCACACCCTCTACTGAGTGGCCCGCGAGGGCGAGACCTTGGCCAGCATTTTGCCTCCCCTGCCCTGCCTGCTGCTCCTTCGCAAGCTCTGCCCAGTGGCTGCTGCGAGGCTGGGGGAAGGCGCCTGAGGCTCAGATGCCCTTCCGCCAGATGCCGCTGGGGGGCGGCCTACACGGCGTTTGGGCCTCGAGGGGCCGTCTCCTGAGTGGCGCACCTGAGCCTGGCCACCATCAGCTGCAGCCGCTTGCCCTTGACGCCCCAGAGGGGGAATGGCGGCGACGGATGGCGCAATGTGGGCCAGCTGGCGTCTGGGATGCGCTGGCTGGTGCTGTGGCGCGGTGGCACTCGGCCGGGCCCGCACTGCAGGATCCGCAGCAATCAGCCGACGGCCGGCTTGCTGGGATGGTCCAGCGCGGCGCCTGCCCTGGCGATGCCTGCCTGAGACAGCGCGTGTGGCAGCAGTGAGTGGCCCTGTGGTCCTGGTGTGCGCGCGCATCACATCCGCCAGGGTCTTGACGGCATCAGTTAGCATGCGGCCAGTCGCGGCAGTTGCTGCCCCGAACTCGCGCACACTGGTCGCCAGCGACTCGATGGCCTCAGGCATGCGCCCCACCACGCTCATGAGCTCCGTGTGGCGCCGGTCCGAGTCGTCGGCCATCTGATCGAGCTTCCGCACCTCCTCCGAAGTGAAGGTGTCCGGACTGGAGTCGCGACTCTCCCGCTGGGGAGGAGGGGGCCGAACTAGGGGACCCTTGCTGCGTTGGTGACGGCGAGTGTGCCGAGCAGCAGCACTCCCCTCTGATCCTTCCCCCCTTTGGGGGGAAGGCCGCGGGCCACGCGCACGGCTGCTGTGTGGCTGGACGCCACTGGTCCCAGAAGCTGCATTGCCCTGCGACAGTTCCTCCAGGCACTCGTCCAGTGAGGAGGTGTCGAGCATTTCCTCCTCTCCTGCGGGACGTGACTGTTCCCCCGAAGGTCCGGCTTGCTCCTCCTCCTCCTCCTGGTTGGAGGTGCTGTCACTGGCAGCCTCAGGGTCCTGGTCGTCACCAGCTGAAAGCAGGAATGCACAAGAGTAGCTTCAGAGTGAGGAGACGGCGTCAGCGAGGGAGTTAGGACTGGTGGGATTCAGCGCATTGGTGGGACAGTGGCAAAGGAGGTAGCTCGGATGGGCCAGTGCAACGCGAGAGGGCCAAAAGGCGAGGTCCTTACCATTGCCGGGCAGTGGAGGGTCGGATACACCGCACGCTGTGGGGACAATCACACGTGCTCCCATGAGCACACACACGCGCTCCTCCAGCCGAGTGAGCTTCTGCAGCTTGGCGCGGCCACCCCTGGCACGGGCCTGGCGATTAAACGCTACTTTAGCCTGCAAGAGAAAGGACGGGCTGTAAGTGCGCAGTGAAGCCCTGATGTAGTGTGCACTGCCTCCCATGGTGGAATAGCTTGGACAGAGTGAAGCCCTGATGTACTGTCCACTGCCTCCCATGGTGGAATAGCTGGGCCAAAGTGTAGAGTGCCGAATGGCCATTTGATGCTCATGACTGTCCCAATGCTGCTGGCTGAGGGCTGGCCAAAAGGACTTTCAGGTCCCTTTGCCCATCATGTCAGGTGTACATGCAAGAATGAGGAGGAGACTGGAAAGGCTACTCACCCTCACAATCCTGGTCAGATCGTTGTATTTCTTACGGCATTGTTTGTGGGTCCTGGGGGCCTCGCCGGTGAACGTCACCCTCTGGGCGATCTGCTTCCAGGCTTTGGTGTAGTCGTGGTGGGTTGGATTCCTCCCACTCTCTGGAAACAAGATCTTGCGCCTCACCTCCAGAGCTGTGACCATTATGTCCAGATCACCCTCTGAGAAGCGCAGGGCACGCTGACGGGCCTTCTCTGGCGTTGCCATGACTCCCTGGGGCTGAGCAGTAGTGTTGAGGCCTCTTTGCAAGGCTGCAGTGTGCAGGGCGTGGCAGCAGACCAATTCGTCCCTTCCCCCTTTAAGAGCTGGTCGGCACCACGGGGTCTGCTGTCAGTGCAAAAATGACCGCACCCGTGCTGCGCCCCGCCTGGGCGCTATCCCTCTGGACCGCCGGCTTAGCGCCTAAAGAGAGTAGTGGAACGCCTCTTTTAGTGCTCCACCAACCTCTTAGGGCGAAGCCACTGAATTCCCGGCAACGGGGCGCTACTTTGGGGCGGGCGCTAACTTCGGGCGGGCGCTAAGGTTAGCGCCCCAAAACTGCCTATACTGAAAATCTAACCCTCAGTCTTTTATGAGTAATTGATAGCGCATCAATTTTATTAACAAAATTTTTATAATGGAGAAGATCCTCACACCAGCATGCCTGGACTTAGATCATCGGGAGGCGGACTCCTCCACCAAGTTTACTCACTGGCTTAAGTGTTTCGAAAAATTCCTGACCGCCTCTGCAGCAATCAAATCGGACGAGGACAAACTGGATGTCCTGACCTCCAAAGTGAACCACCGAGTGTACTCGGTCATCCAAGACGTGACCTCGTACGCGGACGCTATCAAGCTCCTCAAGGACCAGTACACGCGCCCAGTGAACGAAGTGTACGCCAGGCACCTTCTGGGGAGTCGTAAACAACAACCTGGGGAATCGACCGTGGAATACCTTCAGGCACTGTCTGTGCTTGGCCGGGCCTGTGGTTGTAAGGATGTAAAGGCCGCCGTGTACACAGAGGAACTTATCCGGGACGCTTTTGTAGCGGGCCACAGATCCAATTACACCCAACAGCGACTGTTGGAGCAGAGTGACCTCGACCTCAACAAGGCCTCTGAACTCGCACTATCATTGGATGCAGCCTACCGGGGCATGGATGCCTACTCCTCTGCATCGTGGACGCCGCGGGGAACGACAGCCTGGGACACGGTAGGACCGCCTCATAGCGCCGTGCCACCCCAGCCACACCCCAGCAACGGCCAACTACCGCAGCAGTGTCCCAAGGCCAGACAGCAGTGCCCCAAGGCCAGAAATGTTACTTCTGTGGCCAGGCAAAACACCCCAGAGCGCGCTGCCCGGCGAAAAACGCGATCTGCTCGGGCTGCGGGAAGAAGGGACACTACGCTAACGTCTGCAGGGCCAAAGCCACCCCGAACCCCAGCAGCACCGCGTGTGGGCCATGCGGGCCGCCATCTTGGGCCTCCCCGGCCATGTGCAAACCACCGGTACAGAAGCCATTTTGGACGCCTCCAGCCACATGGGGATCATGGACGCCGCCATCTTGGACGACAGCCGGAACGCAGCAGGCCCCCAACACCGCCTCATCTGATACCCGCAGCGACACACCGACCCCTACGCTGGCATCCGTTACACTGGACCAAGCGAGACCGCACCAGCTGGCCAGTTCCACAATGGACATTAAGGTAAATGGCCACGATACAATCTGCCTTTTTGATGCTGGGAGCACGGAGAGCTTCATCCACCCCGACACGGTGCGGCGTTGCTCTCTCCCAGTCCTGCCTGCGCACCAGCGGATTTCTATGGCCTCCGAGTCCCAGTCGGCGGACATCGGCGGCTACTGCGTAGTGACACTCGTAGTAGACGGGACCGTGTACGATCATTTTAAACTTCTGGTCCTGCCCGACCTCTGCGCTGCCGTCCTGCTGGGGTTAGATTTTCAGTGCCACCTTAAAAGTGTTACGATGGCGTACGGTGGACCCCTACCCCCACTCACAGTCCGCAGCCAGCAGCTCCCAAATTGCCCGCCGCGCACCAGGTGCAACCTCTCCACACTCAGAGTCACCCCCCCCCCACTGTTTGCTAACCTCACCCCCAACTGTAAGCCCATCGCCACAAAGAGCAGGCGATACAGTGCCGGGGACAGGGTTTTCATTAAAACCGAAGTGGAGCGGCTCCTGAAGGAAGGGATTATTGAGGGCAGCACCAGCCCCTGGCGAGCCCAGGTTGTGGTCGTTAAGACTGGCGAGAAGCAGCGCCTGGTCATCGACTACAGCCAGACAATAAATCGCTACACCCTGCTGGACGCCTACCCACTCCCCTGCATAGCTGATATGGTCAACCAGATCGCGCAGTACCGCGTCTTCTCGACCATTGACCTGAAATCAGCGTACCACCAGCTCCCTATCCGCCCTGAGGACCGCCAGTATACTGCCTTTGAGGCAAATGGCCGCCTCTACCACTTCCTTAGGGTTCCCTTTGGCGTCACCAATGGGGTCTCCATCTTCCAAAGGGAGATGGACCGGATGGTAGATCAAAATGCGTTGCAGGCCACTTTCCCATATCTGGACAATGTGACCATCTGCGGCCGTGACTTGCAGGACCATGACGCAAACCTCGAAAAATTCCTCCGCACCGCCCAACTCCTGAACCTGACATATAACAAGGAGAAGTGCATATTCCGCACAAACCGCCTCGCCATCCTTGGCTGTGTTGTGGAACACGGAGTCATCGGCCCCGACCCCGACCGGATGCGTCCCCTTATGGAACTCCCACTCCCCCACTGCCTCAAGGCCCTGAAGAGGTGCCGAGGGTTTTTCTCCTATTATGCCCAGTGGGTCCCCTACTATGCGGACAAGGCCCATCCGCTGATCAAGTCCACCTCTTTTCCCTTGACGGCAGAGGCCCACTTAGCCTTCCACCGTATCAAGGAAGACATTGCCAAAGCCACCATGCACGCAGTGGATGAATCCATCCCCTTCCAGGTGGAAAGCGACGCGTCCGACTTTGCCCTGGCCGCTACCCTCAATCAGGCGGGGAGACCCGTGGCCTTCTTTTCACGAACCCTCCAAGGCCCGGAGACCAGACACTCCGCTGTTGAGAAGGAGGCCCAGGCGATTGTGGAGGTTGTGCGTCATTGGAGGCACTATCTGGCCGGAAAACGATTTACCCTGCTCACTGACCAACGTTCAGTTGCTTTCATGTTTAACAACAAGCAGAGGGGCAAAATCAAAAATGACAAGATCTTGAGGTGGAGAATCGAACTTTCCACCTACAATTACGAGATCTTGTACCGGCCCGGGAAGCTCAATGAACCCCCGGATGCGCTATCGCGTGGCACCTGCGCCAGCGCGCAGATCGATAGACTGCGGGCCCTCCACAATGACCTCTGCCACCCGGGGGTCACCAGGTTCTTCCACTTCATCAAGGCCCGCAACCTGCCTTACTCTATTGAGGAGGTCAGGACCATGACCAGGAACTGCCAAGTCTGCGCTGAGTGCAAACCGCACTTTTACAGACCAGACAGGGCCCACCTGATAAAAGCCACTCGCCCCTTCGAGCGCCTGAGCGTTGATTTTAAAGGGCCTCTCCCCTCCTCCGACCGCAATGTGTACTTCCTCAATATTATTGATGAGTACTCCCGTTTCCCGTTCGCCATCCCCTGCCCGGACATGACCAGTGCCACGGTCATTAAATGTCTGAACGACCTCTTCACCCTGTTCGGTTTCCCCAGCTATATCCATAGCGACCGGGGCTCATCGTTTATGAGCGACGAACTCCGTCAGTACCTGCTAACTAGGGGTATTGCCACAAGCAGGACCACCAGTTACAACCCCCGGGGGAACGGACAGGTGGAAAGAGAAAATGCGACAGTTTGGAAGGCCGCCCTGCTAGCCTTAAAGTCTAGGGGCCTTCCAACCTCCCGCTGGCAGGATGTGCTCCCCGATGCGCTCCACTCTATTCGGTCACCGCTCTGCACTGCCACTAACGCCACCCCTCATGAGAAAATGTTTGTCTTCCCAAGGAAGTCCACATCGGGGACATCGCTACCGCCATGGCTGACGTCCCCAGGGCCGGTCCTACTGAGAAGGCACGTGAGGACCCATAAAACGGACCCCCTGGTCGAGAGGGTCGACCTCCTCCACGCCAACCCCCAGTATGCTTACATTGCATACCCGGACGGGCGGGAGGACACAGTCTCCATAAGAGACCTTGCACCCTCGGGGGCCGCAGTAACCCACTACTCACTACCACCCCCCCCCACGACCCGATATCCAGCCCCAGCAGACGGCAGGCCTGGGACCCGCGACCCGCTCGACATCTACGAGGGCGGCACGCCTGTGCCACAGCCCACGCAGGACTCGACGCCGGAAGCTCCACTACCCCTGCCGTCGCCATGCCGATCACAGCGGCAGACAAGACCTCCGGAGAGATTCCAATACAGTAACTTTTAATACACTTCACCCCGCCGGACTCAATTTTAAACAAGGGGTGAATGTGGTAAACCACTGTTTGTATTCCACTGTGTACATGCCTGGACATGCCTCGGCTGACTCCTCCCACAAGTCCTAGTATAAAGGTGACTGCTCCCCAGCCCTTTGTATTTCTGGACCGGTCGATCACTCGAGGCAGACCTTCATTCTTTTGTTAATAAAAGCCTTTAGTTACTCTCTTAACTCTCAG
Organism: Somniosus microcephalus; assembly: GCF_052327205.1. Classification (NCBI taxonomy): domain Eukaryota; kingdom Metazoa; phylum Chordata; class Chondrichthyes; order Squaliformes; family Somniosidae; genus Somniosus; species Somniosus microcephalus. The sequence continues at coordinate 32,602 of NW_028226103.1, read as the reverse complement.
TCTTTTATGAGTAATTGATAGCGCATCACGGGGGAAAAAGTAGAAGGTGTGGCCAAATGTTTTGTTTCACTTGTAAAGGCCGATACTGGTGTCTTTGTTTTACTTGTAAAGGCTGAGACTGGTCTATTCGTTTTTTTGGAAAGGCCGAGACTGGTCTATTTGTTTTTTGGAAAGGCCGAGACTGGTCTATTTGTTTTTTGGAAAGGCCGAGACTGGTCTATTTGTTTATTGGAAAGGCCGAGACTGGTCTATTTGTTTATTGGAAAGGCCGAGACTGGTCTATTTGTTTTTTGGTGGGGGCTTCTCTCCATTAGTTTGTCATGTGGGAAGGTCACAGAGGTATCAAAGTAATACATTTTCTGAAATCGCACTGTCCATGCTTTCTTTTGGAAGTCCTGGTTGCCCTGCTCGGCTGAGGGCTTGTGGAGCAGCGACATTCATCTTGTGCCATTGACACAAGCCATTCCCTGAGAGGGGGCCTAGAACCGACGTGCAATAAGCCGCCGACGGGCGGCCCTTGCACTTTCTGCCTCCCTCCTGTGCTGGTCCTCCTCCTTCTCCTCCTCCTCCTCCTCCTCTGGTGGTCCTCCAATGTCTGGCGGCAGTGGCTGAGTCCTGCAGATAGCCAGGTTGTGCAGCATGCAGCACACGACAACGAAATGGGAGACTCGCTCAGGCGAGTTCTGTAGGGCTCCTCCGGAACGATCCAGACAGCGGAACCGTTGCTTCAGGACGCCGATTGTTTGCTCAATGATGTTTCTGGTTGCTTGATGGCTGTCATTGTATCCCTCTTCAGCAGGGGTGCGGGGCGCACGGAGCGGGGTCATCAGCCATTTTTACAAAGGATAGCCTTTGTCCCCGAGAAGCCATCCTCGTGGGTGAGGCTGGGCCTGGAACATGTCTGCCACAGAAGTCTGGTGCAGGATGAAGGCATCGTGGCTGCTGCCTGGAAAGCGGGCATTGACAGCTAGGATGAGCTGCCTGTGGTCACACACCAACTGCACGTTGACCGAATGGTAGCCCTTCCAGTTGCGGTAATCCTCGGCATTCTCTAGAGGTGCCCGCAAAGCCACATGCGTGCAGTCAATGGCGCCCTGCACCATGGGGAAGCCCGCTAATGCTGCAAAGCCCATTGCACGCTGTTGCTGCTCGTCAACGGTCATGGAGAAGGAGATGAACTGACGTCTCCTTCTGAAAAGGGCATTGGTCACCTGGCGGATGCAGCAATGTACCGCAAACTGGGAGATGTTGGAAATGTCCCCAGTAGCGGATTGGAAGGAGCCGGTGGCATAGAAGTTGAGAGACACCGTCACCTTCACTGCCACCGACAGAGACGTCCTGCTCCTCAGCTGTGGCTGCAGATCTCCGCGAAGCAGTTGGCAGATCTCAGTGACCACCGCCCTTCTGAATCGCAGCCTCCGAACACACTGCTCCTCAGACATGTTCAGATATGAGAACTGCTGGCGGTATACCCTGGGTGGGTAAGGCCTCCTTTGCCGACGCCTGTTGCCCCTTCTCCGTCTGGCCATGACTGGCACTCTCTCACGGCGTCTCTGAGCCCTTTGAATGCAATGGAGAAGCCCAACGTTTCCACCCATTGCAGCCCCCATTATATATTTCCAATCAATGCTATGGCTCTGAAGTTAAAGACAAGTGCAAAGCTGTGGCCTGAAGCCACAAGTACCTGTGCGAGTGTTGAGCCAAACCAGAAAGCTCTCTACCTTTGTCTCTCTCCAAAGATCCGTCTCTCACAAAGAAGGAGTGGTGCAAAATGGCTGCCATTTCTACTGCAGGAGGAGTGCCCTTTAATTAGCGCCCCCCCACGCCCCGCAGCGACTGGGAACCGTTCCCCTCTACCAGTCGCTAGGGGCGCCAGGCGCACAATAGGCCGGCGCCACTGAATTTCCGGTTTGGGGCGCACAAAGGGCGTTGCACCATGAAATGACGTCAGGATCTGCGCGCGCAGCTGAGTGCGCGCAAAGGCTTGGCGCCGCCGCTAAATCTTAACTGAAGTTGGCGAGAGGCGCAGATCGCGCTGCGCCCGGGCGCTAGCCGCTTAGCACCCCACATCTCCTCCTCCTAAGGCGCTAGCGGCTGGCGCAAACAACTGAATTTCTAGGCCTAATATTCAACCCCCAATTCACTCCAGTATTCAAACCCAAATTCACTCCAATATTCAACCCCCAATTCACTCCAATATTCAGGGCTAGATTTTCAGTATAGGCAGTTTTGGGGCGCTAACCTTAGCGCCCGCCCGAAGTTAGCGCCCGCCCCAAAGTAGCGCCCCGTTGCCGGGAATTCAGTGGCTTCGCCCTAAGAGGTTGGTGGAGCGCTAAAAGAGGCGTTCCACTACTCTCTTTAGGCGCTAAGCCGGCGGTCCAGAGGGATAGCGCCCAGGCGGGGCGCAGCGCGGGTGCGGTCATTTTTGGACTGACAGCAGACCCCGTGGCGCCGACCAGCTCTTAAAGGGGGAAGGGACGAATTGGTCTGCTGCCACGCCCTGCACACTGCAGCCTTGCAAAGAGGCCTCAACACTGCTGCTCAGCCCCAGGGAGTCATGGCAACGCCAGAGAAGGCCCGTCAGCGTGCCCTGCGCTTCTCAGAGGGTGATCTGGACATAATGGTCACAGCTCTGGAGGTGAGGCGCAAGATCTTGTTCCCAGAGAGTGGGAGGAATCCAACCCACCACGACTACACCAAAGCCTGGAAGCAGATCGCCCAGAGGGTGACGTTCACCGGCGATGCCCCCAGTACCCACAAACAATGTTGTAAAAAATACAACGACCTGACCAGGATTGTCAAGGTGAGTAGCCTTTCCAGTCTCCTCCTCATTCTTGCATGTACACCTGACATGATGGGCAAAGGGAGCTGAAAGTCCTATTGGCCAGCCCTCAGCCAGCAGCATTGGGACAGTCATGAGCATCAAATGGCCATTCGGCACTCTACACTTTGGCCAAGCTATTCCACCATGGGAGGCTGTGCACACTACATCAGGGCTTCACTCTGTCCAAGCTATTCCACCATGGGAGGCAGTGCACACTACATCAGGGCTTCACTCTGGCCAAGCTATTCCCCCATGGGAGGCAGTGCACACTACATCAGGGCTACACTGTGCACTTACAGCCCGTCCTTTCTCTTGCAGGCTAAAGTAGCCTTTAATCGCCAGGCCCGTGCCAGGGGTGGCCGCGCCAAGCTGCAGAAGCTCACTCGGCTGGAGGAGCGCGTGTGTGTGCTCATGGGAGCCCGTGTGATCATCCCCACAGCGTGCGGAGTATCCGACCCTCCACTGCCCGGCAATGGTAAGGACCTCGCCTTTTGGCCCTCTCCCGTCGCACTGGCCCATCCGAGCTACCTCCTTTGCCACTGTCCCACCAATGCGCTGAATGCCACCAGTCCTAACTCCCTCGCTGACGCCGTCTCCTCACTCTGAAGCTACTCTTGTGCATTCCTGCTTTCAGCTGGTGACGACCAGGACCCTGAAGCTGACAGTGACAGCACCTCCGAGCAGGAGGAGGAGGAGGAGCAAGCCAGACCATCGGGGGAACAGTCACGTCCCGCAGGAGAGGAGGAAATGCTTGACACCTCCTCACTGGACGAGTGCCTGGAGGAACTGTCGCGGGGCAATGCAGCTTCTGGGACCAGTGGCGTCCAGCCACCCAGGAGCCGTGCGCGTGGCCCGCGGCCTTCCCCGCAAAGGGGGGAAGGATCAGAGGGGAGTGCTGCTGATCGGCACACTCGCCGCCACCAACGTGGCAAGGGTCCCTTAGTTCGGCCCCCTCCTCCCCAGCGGGAGAGTCGCGACTCCAGTCCGGACACCTTCACCTCGGAGGAGGTGCGGAAGCTGGATAAGATGGCCGAGGATTCGGACCGGTGCCACACGGAGCTCATGAGCGTGGTGGGGCGCATGCCTGAGGCCATCGAGTCGCTGGCGATCAGTGTGCGCGAGTTCGGGGCAGCAACTGCCGCGAGTGGCCGCATGCTGACTGATGCCGTCAAGACCCTGGCGGATGTGATGCGCGCGCACACCAGGACAACAGGGGCACTCACTGCTGCCACACGTGCTGTCTCAGGCAGGCATCGCCAGGGCAGCCGCCGCGCTGGACCATCCCAGCAAGCCGCCCCTCGGCTGATTGTTGCGGATCCTGCAGTGCGGGCCCGGCCGAGTGCCACCGCGCCACAGCACCAGCCAGCGCATCCCAGACGCCAGCTGGCCCACATTGCGCCATCCGTCGCCGCCATTCCCCCACTGGGGTGTCAAGGGCAAGCGGCTGCAGCTGATGGTGGCCAGGCTCAGGTGCGCCACTCAGCAGACGGCCCCTCGAGGCCCAAACGCCGTGTAGGCCGCCCCCCAGCGGCATCTGGCGGAAGGGCATCTGAGCCTCAGGCACCTTCCCCCAGCCTCGCAGCAGCCACTGGGCAGAGCTTGCGAAGGAGCAGCAGGCCGGGCAGGGGAGGCAAAAGGCTGGGCAAGGTCTCGCCCTCGCGGGCCACTCAGTAGAGGGTGTGGCCAGCTTTCCTTTTATATGGCGGTGGCCATCTTTATTTTGCCCATGGTTGTGTTGTTGGAGGGCTTATTTTTTGCGTTAGGCCGACGTTGAGGCCTGGTTTGAAGAAAGGTGGAGTGACTCCTCCCCAGTTTGTGGGAGTGAGTCGTTTGTTGGGCTTTTTGTGGGGCCCGTTTATTGTTTTTGGGGATTCATGTGGGAAGGGCTTTTCATTTTTGTGTAATAAAAAATTATCTTTATTCATGCAGTCTCCATGGTTGTTCTTCTTAGTGTTTGTTGGCTTCGCCGGCTGAGGGGTTGCGGAGCGGCTGCATTCATCTTCCCTCATGGCCCCTGGCCATTCCCTGACAGGGGGCTTAGAAGTACCGTGTAATAAGGTGGCGTCGTGCGGCCCTTGGCCCTGGTCGCTCCCTCCTGGGAACGTACTCCTGCTCCTCCTCCTCCTCCTACCCATGCTCCTCCTGCTCCTCCTCCTGAGGTGCTGGTCCAACGTCAGGTGGCAGTGCCTGAGTCCTGCGGATAGCCAGGTTGTGTAGCATGCAGCAAACCACCACAAATTGGGAGACCCGGTCCGGCGAATACTGGAGAGCTCCTCCGGAGCGATCAAGGCAGCGGAACCGCTGCTCGAGGACCCCAATAGTTAGCTCGATGATGTTGCGGGTGGTTTGATGGCTCTCGTTGTAGGCCTCTTCAGCAGCGGTCCTGGGCGCGCGGAGCGGGGTCACGAGCCAGGTGCACAAAGGATAGCCTTTGTCCCCGAGTAGCCATCTTCTTGGGGGAGGCTGTGCCTGGAACATGTCATGCACAGTACTCTGCCGCAGGATAAAGGCATCGTGGCTGCTGCCTGGGAAGCTGGCATTGACTGCCATGATGCGCTGCTTGTGGTCACAGACCAGCTGCACATTCAGAGAATGGTAGCCCTTCCTGTTGCGATACTGCTCGCCATGCTCCAGAGGGGCCCGCAAAGCCACATGCGTACAGTCAATGGCGCCCTGCACCAAGGGGAATTCCCCGAGTCTGGAAAATCCCAATGCGCGCTGATGCTGGCTCTCCAGGGCCATGGGGAAGGAGATGAATTGGCTTCTCCTTCTGAACAGTGCTTCGGTCACCTGGCGGATGCAGCGATGCGCGCCGTACTGGGAGATGTTTGCTATGTCCCCAGCAGCGTATTGGAAGGAGCCGGTGGCATAGAAGTTCAATGCCACCGTCACCTTCACTTCCACTGACAGGGACGTCCTGCACCTGAGCTTTGGCCGGAGATCTCGGCGAAGCAGGTGGCAGATCTCTGCAATCACCTCCTTTCGGAATCGGAGCCTTTTAACACATCGCGCGGCACTCATGTTTAGGTAGGAGCGCTGCTGGCGGTATAGCCTGACTGGGTAAGGCCTACGTGGCCGACGCCTGTAGCCCCCTCTGCCTCTAGCCAGGGCTGCCCCTCTCACAATGCGTCTGCGAGTCCTACGGACATGGAGCTGCAGCTCCGCGTTGGCACCCCATGCAACCCCCATCAAATCCTGGCAAACACTCAAATTTCCAAAAGGCCACTTGCAACGCTCTGGCCTGAGTCCAAAAATACCTGAGCTCTTGCTGCTTGAAACCAGTTAGCTATCCTCCTTGTTGTGTCTCCAGAAATGCGTTGCACAAGAGTGTTTTCTGAAAAAAGGCTGGCCTTTATACTGGAGAGCACGTCCCCTTTAATTTGCGCCCCCGGGGGCCCGCGCTGGTTGTGTTGCGTTCCTTTTTCCAAACGCTCCGGCCGCCAGCCGCACGATGGGGCGGTCCGACTGAAGTTTGGAATCGGGGCGCACAAAGGGCGTTGCACGAGGATGTGACGTCATTTTCTGCGTGCGCATCCGGGTGGGCGCTAAACTTTGCGCCGGCGCTAACGGGCAACTTAATTTGGGGCGGGGCGCAAACTGCGCTGCGCACGGGCGCTACACGCATAGCGCCCGAAAATCACTTCTCTTAAGGCGCTAACTGCTGGCGCTATCAACTGAAAATCTAGCCCTCAATCCCCAATTCAATCCAATATCTAACCCCCAATTCAATCCAATATCTAACCCGCAATTCACTCCAATATCTAGGCCTAGAAATTCAGTTTGCACAGTTTTGGGGCGCTAAAGTCGGGCGTTCGGTAAATTTAGCGCCCGCTGGAAACTGCAGGCAACCGCGCCGAAATTCAGTGGTTTTGGCCAAGAGTTTTGGCGAGCGCTGAAACCGGCGTTGCAATGCTCGGTTCCGGCGCTAACCCGGCGCTGCGGCCTGATAACGCCGATGCCGGGCGCAGCGCAGGTGCGGTCATGTGTTGCTTGACAGCAGACACCCTGACGCCGGCCTGCTCTTAAAGGGGGAAGGGTCAACTTTGACTGCTGCCACGCCCTGCACACTGGAGCCCTGCTGCTAGACCTCAACAGTGCTGGTGGGACAAAATAGCGCCAGAACAGATGGAGGTGGCCCGTGAAAGAGCCCAGCGCTTCTCAGACCATGCACTGAGGGTGCTGATTGATGCTGTCCAGGAGAGAAGACCCATCTTGTGCCTGGACAATGGCAGAAAGGCTCCCAGGAGAGAGTTCAGGAAAGCCTGGAGGAGCATCGGACGCAGGGTCTCCTCCAACTCAGATGTGCCCAGGACTGCGGACCAGTGCCGCAAAAAGTTCAATGACCTCTGTCGGCTGGTGAAGGTGAGTACCCTTTCCACTGTCCTCCTCATCCTTGCATGTGAGCCTCACACTATGGGCAAAGGGACCTCAAAGGCATAATGGGCAGCCCTCCTCATGCAGCAATGCCACTGGCATGATCATCAGCAGCACTTTCTGCACTGACCACACTGGCCAGGCTATTCCACCATGGGAGGCAGTACACACAGCAACAGGGCACCACACTGTACTTAGAGTCCGTCCTTTCTCTTGCAGGCCAAGCTGGCAAGAAATGCGTGCAGCCGGCTGGAGACCGGTGGTGGACGGCCCCACTACCAGGCTCTAAGTGCTCTGGAGGAGAGCGTCGCTGGACTCCTGCATCCCCGGGTGACTGGCCCTGTAGCCATCGGGGATGCCGACCCTGTGCTGGAAGCCACTGGTAAGGAGATGACCGCTTGCAGCTCTCTCGTTGCCCTAGTGCTTCCGATCTAAATCCTTTCCCACTGACGGACAAATGCGCATAATGCCACCGCTCAGGCGTCCCTCGCTGACGCCCTGTCCTCACTTTAAAGCTACTCTTGTGCCTTCCTGCTTTCAGCTGCTGAGGAGGAGGTGGTCCCTGAGGCGCCGGGTGCCAGGCCCTTGGAGGAGGAGGACGTCCAGGACGAGGAGGAAGCCGGGCCATCGGGCGAGCCCTCAGCCGTGCCAGGGGATGGCAATGAAGGGGGGACGTCTGGCATGCAGGAGAGCCAGGGGGAGGTGTTGCAGGGGAGGGCAGATCCTGCTTGCAGTGGGGTCCAGGCAGGCGGCAGGGGTCGGCCAGCTCGGCCGGCTTCTCCCCAGCTGCAGAGTCCTCTCTCCAGTCCGGAGAGTGGCCTCGGCCAGGAGGTGCGCCTCCTGCAAGAGATCTCGGTGGCGTCTGACCGGCGCCACCATGAGTTCATGGGGGTTGTGCAGCAGATGCCGCACGCCATCGAGTCCCTGGCTCAGAGTGTGGCAGCATTCGGCCAATCACAGGCCAGGGGGGTGGAGCAACTGGCCGCAGCGCACGCCAGGGGGGTCGAACTACTCGCGGCACTGCAGGAGGAGAGTCGCCAGAGAGGTGGTTCCCTCGAAACACTGTCACAGCAGCTGGAGGCACATACCCGGGCAGTGCGGTCACTGACTTCTGCCACACTCGCTTTGACGCAGAGGCGTCGCACCCGCACCCGCCGCCCTGCTGCAACACAGCGGCCTGGCCTCCAGCACATAGCTGCGCCAGCTGAACTGCCAGGCCGGACGACTGCCACTGTGTCTGCTGAGCCTCGCGCGCCTGGCAGCAGCCAGCTTGCCCCCCTTGGAGCATCCGACACTGCCACTCCCCCAGCCAGGGTGCGAGAAGCTGCTGCTGCCACTGATGCTGGCCAGCCACAGCCGAACCAGTCAGCAGCCGGCCCCTCCCGGGACGTGCGTCGTGTTGGCCGACCCCCAAGGCCATCTGTCGCGACGCATGGGGGCCCTCATGAGCCTTCCCCCAGCCTTGAGGCCGCCACAGGGCCCACGTTGAGGCGGAGCAGTAGGCCGGGCAGGGGCCGGGGAAGGCTCTCTAAGGACTCGCCCTCTCGGCACAGCCGCTAGAGTGTGGTCTCTGCGGCATTGTATATATGGGGGGGATTGTGTTTTGGGGCCTGATTTTTGTGGATGGCTGAAATTGAAGGCATTTTTTGTTCTTATGGGGGTCTTTCTGTTGGCGAGGGGGGCCCTTTTATTGTTACGGCCAATGTTGAAGGCCATGTGGATGGCCAACTTTTGTTAGTCCTCCCCAGGTTGGGGGAGTGACATATGTTTGTGACTGTTTTTTGGGTGTGTTCTGTGTTTTTGAGTTTCATGTGGGAAGGGGCCTCAGTTTGTTAAATAAAGGTTTTTATTTATTCAGCTTGTCCAGGTGTCATGTTTCAAGTGTTTGCTGCGTTAACCGGCTGACGGCTTCCGGAGCGGCTGCCTTCAGGTGCGCTCATTCCCACAGGCCATTCCCTCACAGCGGGCCTGGAAGTGTCGAGCAATAAGCCCCCGGCGTACGGCCCTTGGGTCTTCTGGCCCCCTCCTGGCCTGCTCCTCCTCCTCCTCCCCCTCCTCCTCCTGATGGTCCTCCTGCTCGTCCTCCTCAGGTGGTGGTGCAATGTCAGGTGGCAGTGCCTGCGTCCGGCGGATAGCCAGGTTGTGCAGCATGCAGCACACGACGACGAACTGGGACACTCTATCCAGCGAATACTGTAGAGAGCCGCCGGAGCGATCCAGGCAGCGGAAGCGTTGCTTGAGGACGCCTATGGTTTGCTCTATGACGTTCCTTGTTGCTTGATGGCTTTCGTTGTATGAGTCCTCCGCTGGGGTCCTGGGCGCGCGGAGCGGGGTCATGAGCCATGTGCACAAAGGGTAGCCCTTGTCCCCGATAAGCCATCCCCTTGGTGGAGGCTGTGCCTGGAACATGTCATCCACAGTAGTCTGGCGCAGGATAAAAGCATCGTGGCTGCTTCCTGGGAAGCGGGCATTTACAGCTAGGATGCGCTGCCTGTGGTCACACACCAGCTGCACATTGAGGGAATGGTAGCCCTTGCGGTTGCGGTAAACCTCGGGATTGTCTATAGGTGCCCGCATAGCCACATGCGTGCAGTCAATGGCGCCCTGCACCATGGGGAAGCCCGCGATCCTGCCAAATCCCACTGCACGCTGCTGCTGCCTCTGTTGGGTCATGGGGAAGGAGATGAACTGGTGTCTCCTCGCGAACAGTGCATCGGTGACCTGCCGGATGCAGCGATGTACGGCGAACTGGGAGATGTTCGCGATGTCCCCAGCAGCGGCTTGGAACGAGCCGCTTGCATAAAAGCTGAGAGCCACCGTGACCTTCACTTCCACCGAGAGAGACGTCCTGGACATGAGCTGTGGCTGCAAATCTGCGTGAAGCAGCTGGCAGATCTCTCCAACCACCTCCCTTCTGAAGCGCAGCCTCTTTACACAAAGTGCCGCAGACATGGTGACATAGGACACCTGCTGCCGGTATTGCCTGGGTGCGTAAGGCCTATGTTGGCGACGCCTGATGGCCCTTCTGTGTCTACGCATGGCTGCCCGTCTCTCACAGCGTCTGCGAGCCCTCCGCACATAATGCTGCAACTCAATGTTGGCCCCCCATGCAGCCCCCATAATCAAGGTCGCAACAGTGAAATCAGCAAGAGTCAAATGTCAAAGCACTGGCCAGAAGCCAGAAAGACCTCTCCTATCTTGTCCCAAATCTGGAACCTCTGTCCCTTGGTCTCTGTGTAGAAATCCAAAGCAGTGAAGTCATTGCAGCAAAATGGCTGGGCTTTATAGGTCAGTGGAGGTGCCCTTTAATTTGCGCTCCCCGAGGCCCACAGGGCCTCTGCAACGTTCCATTTTACAATTCCTAATAGCGCCACGCCCACATTGGGCGGGCGCCACTCAATTTCCGCCTTGGGGCGCTAAAACAGCGTTGCGCGAGGATATGACGTCATAAGCTGCGCGCGCACCCGAGCGGGTGCTAACACTATGCGCCGGCGCTAAATCTCAAATGAATTGGGCGTCGGCGCAGATCGGTCTGCATTCCGGCGCTAAGGCTTTATCGACGGAAATATAGCCCTTTTTTGGCGTTAGCGCCTGGCGCAGCCAACTGAATTTCTAGGCCCTAACCCCCAATTCACTCCAATATTCAACCCCCAATTCACTCCAATATTCAACCCCCAATTCACTCCAATATCCAACCCCAATTCACTCCAATATCTAACCCCCAATTCACTCCAATATCTAGGCCTAGAAATTCAGTTTGCACAGTTTTGGGGCGCTAAAGTCGGGTGTTCGGTAAATTTAGCGCCCGCCGGAAACTGCAGGCAACCGCGCCGAAATTCAGTGGTTTTGGCCAAGAGTTTTGGCGAGCGCTGAAACCGGCGTTGCAATGCTCGGTTCCGGCGCTAAACCGGCGCTGCGGCCTGATAACGCCGATGCCGGGCGCAGCGCAGGTGCGGTCATGTGTTGCTTGACAGCAGACACCCTGACGCCGGCCTGCTCTTAAAGGGGGAAGGGTCAACTTTGACTGCTGCCACGCCCTGCACACTGGAGCCCTGCTGCTAGGCCTCAACAGTGCTGGTGGGACAAAATAGCGCCAGAACAGATGGAGATGGCCCGTGAAAGAGCCCAGCGCTTCTCAGACCATGCACTGAGGGTGCTGATTGATGCTGTCCAGGAGAGAAGACCCATCTTGTGCCCGGACAATGGCAGAAAGGCTCCCAGGAGAGAGTTCAGGAAAGCCTGGAGGAGCATCGGACGCAGGGTCTCCTCCAACTCAGATGTGCCCAGGACTGCGGACCAGTGCCGCAAAAAGTTCAATGACCTCTGTCGGCTGGTGAAGGTGAGTACCCTTTCCACTGTCCTCCTCATCCTTGCATGTGAGCCTCACACTATGGGCAAAGGGACCTCAAAGGCATAATGGGCAGCCCTCCTCACGCAGCAATGCCACTGGCATGATCATCAGCAGCACTTTCTGCACTGACCACACTGGCCAGGCTATTCCACCATGGGAGGCAGTACACACAGCAACAGGGCACCACACTCTACTTAGAGTCCGTCCTTTCTCTTGCAGGCCAAGCTGGCAAGAAATGCGTGCAGCCGGCTGGAGACCGGTGGTGGACGGCCCCACTACCAGGCTCTAAGTGCTCTGGAGGAGAGCGTCGCTGGACTCCTGCGTCCCCGGGTGACTGGCCCTGTAGCCATCGGGGATGCCGACCCTGTGCTGGAAGCCACTGGTAAGGAGATGACCGCTTGCAGCTCTCTCGTTGCCCTAGTGCTTACGATCTAAATCCTTTCCCACTGACGGACAAATGCGCATAATGCCACCGCTCAGGCGTCCCTCGCTGACGCCCTGTCCTCACTTTAAAGCTACTCTTGTGCCTTCCTGCTTTCAGCTGCTGAGGAGGAGGTGGTCCCTGAGGCGCCGGGTGCCAGGCCCTTGGAGGAGGAGGACGTCCAGGACGAGGAGGAAGCCGGGCCATCGGGCGAGCCCTCAGCCGTGCCAGGGGATGGCAATGAAGGGGGGACGTCTGGCATGCAGGAGAGCCAGGGGGAGGTGTTGCAGGGGAGGGCAGATCCTGCTTGCAGTGGGGTCCAGGCAGGCGGCAGGGGTCGGCCAGCTCGGCCGGCTTCTCCCCAGCTGCAGAGCCCTCTCTCCAGTCCGGAGAGTGGCCTCGGCCAGGAGGTGCGCCTCCTGCAAGAGATCTCGGTGGCGTCTGACCGGCGCCACCATGAGTTCATGGGGGTTGTGCAGCAGATGCCGCACGCCATCGAGTCCCTGGCTCAGAGTGTGGCAGCATTCGGCCAATCACAGGCCAGGGGAGTGGAGCAACTGGCCGCAGCGCACGCCAGGGGGGTCGAACTACTCGCGGCACTGCAGGAGGAGAGTCGCCAGAGAGGTGGTTCCCTCGAAACACTGTCACAGCAGCTGGAGGCACATACCCGGGCAGTGCGGTCACTGACTTCTGCCACACTCGCTTTGACGCAGAGGCGTCGCACCCGCACCCGCCGCCCTGCTGCAACACAGCGGCCTGGCCTCCAGCACATAGCTGCGCCAGCTGAACTGCCAGGCCGGACGACTGCCACTGTGTCTGCTGAGCCTCGCGCGCCTGGCAGCAGCCAGCTTGCCCCCCTTGGAGCATCCGACACTGCCACTCCCCCAGCCAGGGTGCGAGGAGCTGCTGCTGCCACTGATGCTGGCCAGCCACAGCCGAACCAGTCAGCAGCCGGCCCCTCCCGGGACGTGCGTCGTGTTGGCCGACCCCCAAGGCCATCTGTCGCGACGCATGGGGGCCCTCATGAGCCTTCCCCCAGCCTTGAGGCCGCCACAGGGCCCACGTTGAGGCGGAGCAGTAGGCCGGGCAGGGGCCGGGGAAGGCTCTCTAAGGACTCGCCCTCTCGGCACAGCCACTAGAGTGTGGTCTCTGCGGCATTGTATATATGGGGGGGATTGTGTTTTGGGGCCTGATTTTTGTGGATGGCCGAAATTGAAGGCATTTTTTGTTTTTATTGGGGTCTTTCTGTTGGCGAGGGGGGCCCTTTTATTGTTACGGCCAATGTTGAAGGCCATGTGGATGGCCAACTTTTGTTAGTCCTCCCCAGGTTGGGGGAGTGACATATGTTTGTGACTGTTTTTTGGGTGTGTTCTGTGTTTTTGAGTTTCATGTGGGAAGGGGCCTCAGTTTGTTAAATAAAGGTTTTTATTTATTCAGCTTGTCCAGGTGTCATGTTTCAAGTGTTTGCTGCGTTAACCGGCTGATGGCTTCCGGAGCGGCTGCCTTCAGGTGCGCTCATTCCCACAGGCCATTCCCTCACAGCGGGCCTAGAAGTGTCGAGCAATAAACCCCCGGCGTACGGCCCTTGGGCCTTCTGGCCCCCTCCTGGCCTGCTCCTCCTCCTCCTCCCCCTCCTCCTCCTGATGGTCCTCCTGCTCGTCCTCCTCAGGTGGTGGTGCAATGTCAGGTGGCAGTGCCTGCGTCCGGCGGATAGCCAGGTTGTGCAGCATGCAGCACACGACGACGAACTGGGACACTCTATCCGGCGAATACTGTAGAGAGCTGCCGGATCGATCCAGGCAGCGGAAGTGTTGCTTGAGGACGCCTATGGTTTGCTCTATGACGTTCCTTGTTGCTTGATGGCTTTCGTTGTATGAGTCCTCCGCTGGGGTCCTGGGCGCGCGGAGCGGGGTCATGAGCCATGTGCACAAAGGGTAGCCCTTGTCCCCGATAAGCCATCCCCTTGGTGGAGGCTGTGCCTGGAACATGTCAGCCACAGTAGTCTGGCGCAGGATAAAAGCATCGTGGCTGCTTCCTGGGAAGCGGGCATTTACAGCTAGGATGCGCTGCCTGTGGTCACACACCAGCTGCACATTGAGGGAATGGTAGCCCTTGCGGTTGCGGTAAACCTCGGGATTGTCTATAGGTGCCCGCATAGCCACATGCGTGCAGTCAATGGCGCCCTGCACCATGGGGAAGCCCGCGATCCTGCCAAATCCCACTGCACGCTGCTGCTGCCTCTGTTGGGTCATGGGGAAGGAGATGAACTGGTGTCTCCTCGCGAACAGTGCATCGGTGACCTGCCGGATGCAGCGATGTACGGCGAACTGGGAGATGTTCGCGATGTCCCCAGCAGCGGCTTGGAACGAGCCGCTTGCATAAAAGCTGAGAGCCACCGTGACCTTCACTTCCACCGAGAGAGACGTCCTGGACATGAGCTGTGGCTGCAAATCTGCGTGAAGCAGCTGGCAGATCTCTCCAACCACCTCCCTTCTGAAGCGCAGCCTCTTTACACAAAGTGCCGCAGACATGGTGACATAGGACACCTGCTGCCAGTATTGCCTGGGTGCGTAAGGCCTACGTTGGCGACGCCTGATGGCCCTTCTGTGTCTACGCATGGCTGCCCGTCTCTCACAGCGTCTGCGAGCCCTCCGCACATAATGCTGCAACTCAATGTTGGCCCCCCATGCAGCCCCCATAATCAAGGTCGCAACAGTGAAATCAGCAAGAGTCAAATGTCAAAGCACTGGCCAGAAGCCAGAAAGACCTCTCCTATCTTGTCCCAAATCTGGAATCTCTGTCCCTTGGTCTCTGTGTAGAAATCCAAAGCAGTGAAGTCATTGCAGCAAAATGGCTGGGCTTTATAGGTCAGTGGAGGTGCCCTTTAATTTGCGCTCCCCGAGGCCCACAGGGCCTCTGCAACGTTCCATTTTACAATTCCTAATAGCGCCACGCCCACATTGGGCGGGCGCCACTCAATTTCCGGCTTGGGGCGCTAAAACAGCGTTGCGCGAGGATATGACGTCATAAGCTGCGCGCGCACCCGAGCGGGCGCTAACACTTTGCGCCGGCGCTAAATCTCAAATGAATTTGGGCGTCGGCGCAGATCGGTCTGCATTCCGGCGCTAAGGCTTTATCGACGGAAATATAGCCCTTTTTTGGCGTTAGCGCCTGGCGCAGCCAACTGAATTTCTAGGCCCTAACCCCCAATTCACTCCAATATTCAACCCCCAATTCACTCCAATGTTCAACCCCCAATTCACTCCAATATTCAACCCCCAATTCACTCCAATATTCAACCCACAATTCACTCCAATATTCAACCCACAATTCACTCCAATAACTAACCCCCAATTCACTCCAATATTCAACCCACAATTCACTCCACTATTCAACCCCCAATTCACTCCAATATTCAACCCTTAATTCACTCCAATATCTAACCCCCAATTCAATCCAATAACTAGCCCCCCATTCACTCCAATAACTAACCCCCAATTCACTTCAATATTCAACCCCCAATTTACTCCAATATTCAACCCCCAATTCACTCCAATATTCAACCCCCAATTCACTCCAATATCCAACCCCAATTCACTCCAATATCTAACCACCAATTCACTCCAATATCTAGGCCTAGAAATTCAGTTTGCACAGTTTTGGGGCGCTAAAGTCGGGTGTTCGGTAAATTTAGCGCCCGCCGGAAACTGCAGGCAACCGCGCCGAAATTCAGTGGTTTTGGCCAAGAGTTTTGGCGAGCGCTGAAACTGGCGTTGCAATGCTCGGTTCCGGCGCTAACCCGGCGCTGCGGCCTGATAACGCCGATGCCGGGCGCAGCGCAGGTGCGGTCATGTGTTGCTTGACAGCAGACACCCTGACGCCGGCCTGCTCTTAAAGGGGGAAGGGTCAACTTTGACTGCTGCCACGCCCTGCACACTGGAGCCCTGCTGCTAGGCCTCAACAGTGCTGGTGGGACAAAATAGCGCCAGAACAGATGGAGATGGCCCGTGAAAGAGCCCAGCGCTTCTCAGACCATGCACTGAGGGTGCTGATTGATGCTGTCCAGGAGAGAAGACCCATCTTGTGCCCGGACAATGGCAGAAAGGCTCCCAGGAGAGAGTTCAGGAAAGCCTGGAGGAGCATCGGACGCAGGGTCTCCTCCAACTCAGATGTGCCCAGGACTGCGGACCAGTGCCGCAAAAAGTTCAATGACCTCTGTCGGCTGGTGAAGGTGAGTACCCTTTCCACTGTCCTCCTCATCCTTGCATGTGAGCCTCACACTATGGGCAAAGGGACCTCAAAGGCATAATGGGCAGCCCTCCTCACGCAGCAATGCCACTGGCATGATCATCAGCCGCAATTTCTGCACTGACCACACTGGCCAGGCTATTCCACCATGGGAGGCAGTACACACAGCAACAGGGCACCACACTGTACTTAGAGTCCGTCCTTTCTCTTGCAGGCCAAGCTGGCAAGAAATGCGTGCAGCCGGCTGGAGACCGGTGGTGGACGGCCCCACTACCAGGCTCTAAGTGCTCTGGAGGAGAGCGTCGCTGGACTCCTGCGTCCCCGGGTGACTGGCCCTGTAGCCATCGGGGATGCCGACCCTGTGCTGGAAGCCACTGGTAAGGAGATGACCGCTTGCAGCTCTCTCGTTGCCCTAGTGCTTCCGATCTAAATCCTTTCCCACTGACGGACAAATGCGCATAATGCCACCGCTCAGGCGTCCCTCGCTGACGCCCTGTCCTCACTTTAAAGCTACTCTTGTGCCTTCCTGCTTTCAGCTGCTGAGGAGGAGGTGGTCCCTGAGGCGCCGGGTGCCAGGCCCTTGGAGGAGGAGGACGTCCAGGACGAGGAGGAAGCCGGGCCATCGGGCGAGCCCTCAGCCGTGCCAGGGGATGGCAATGAAGGGGGGACGTCTGGCATGCAGGAGAGCCAGGGGGAGGTGTTGCAGGGGAGGGCAGATCCTGCTTGCAGTGGGGTCCAGGCAGGCGGCAGGGGTCGGCCAGCTCGGCCGGCTTCTCCCCAGCTGCAGAGTCCTCTCTCCAGTCCGGAGAGTGGCCTCGGCCAGGAGGTGCGCCTCCTGCAAGAGATCTCGGTGGCGTCTGACCGGCGCCACCATGAGTTCATGGGGGTTGTGCAGCAGATGCCGCACGCCATCGAGTCCCTGGCTCAGAGTGTGGCAGCATTCGGCCAATCACAGGCCAGGGGGGTGGAGCAACTGGCCGCAGCGCACGCCAGGGGGGTCGAACTACTCGCGGCACTGCAGGAGGAGAGTCGCCAGAGAGGTGGTTCCCTCGAAACACTGTCACAGCAGCTGGAGGCACATACCCGGGCAGTGCGGTCACTGACTTCTGCCACACTCGCTTTGACGCAGAGGCGTCGCACCCGCACCCGCCGCCCTGCTGCAACACAGCGGCCTGGCCTCCAGCACATAGCTGCGCCAGCTGAACTGCCAGGCCGGACGACTGCCACTGTGTCTGCTGAGCCTCGCGCGCCTGGCAGCAGCCAGCTTGCCCCCCTTGGAGCATCCGACACTGCCACTCCCCCAGCCAGGGTGCGAGGAGCTGCTGCTGCCACTGATGCTGGCCAGCCACAGCCGAACCAGTTAGCAGCCGGCCCCTCCCGGGACGTGCGTCGTGTTGGCCGACCCCCAAGGCCATCTGTCGCGACGCATGGGGGCCCTCATGAGCCTTCCCCCAGCCTTGAGGCCGCCACAGGGCCCACGTTGAGGCGGAGCAGTAGGCCGGGCAGGGGCCGGGGAAGGCTCTCTAAGGACTCGCCCTCTCGGCACAGCCGCTAGAGTGTGGTCTCTGCGGCATTGTATATATGGGGGGGATTGTGTTTTGGGGCCTGATTTTTGTGGATGGCCGAAATTGAAGGCATTTTGGGCTAGATTTTCAGTTGCTTGCGCCAGCAGTTAGCGCCTTAAGAGAAGTGATTTCCGGGCGCTATGCGTGTAGCGCCCGGGCGCAGCGCAGTTTGCGCCCCGCCCCAAATTAAGTTGCCCGTTAGCGCCGGCGCAAAGTTTAGCGCCCGCCCGGATGCGCGCGCAGAAAATGACGTCACATCCTCGTGCAACGCCCTTTGGCCGCCCCGATTGCAAACTTCAGTCGGACCGCCCCATTGTGCGGCGGGCGGCCGGAGCGTTTGGAAAAAGGAACGCAACACAACCAGCGCGGGCCCCGGGGGGCGCTAATTAAAGGGAACGTCCTCTCCAGTATAAAGGCCATCCTTTTTTCAGAAAACAGTCTTGTGTAACGCATTTCTGGAGACACAACAAGGAGGATAGCTAACTGGTTTCAAGCAGCAAGAGCCAGGTATTTTTGGACTCAGGCAACAGCGCTGCAAGTGGCCATTTGGAAATTAGAGTGTTTGCCAGGATTTGATGGGGGTTGCATGGGGTGCCAACGCGGAGCTGCAGCTCCATGTCCGTAGGGCTCGCAGACGCATTGTGAGAGGGGCAGCCCTGGCTAGAGGCAGAGGGGGCTACAGGCGTCGGCCACGCAGGCCTTACCCAGTCAGGCTATACCGCCAGCAGCGCTCCTACCTAAACATGAGTGCCGCGCGATGTGTTAAAAGGCTCCGATTCCGAAAGGGGGTGATTGCAGAGATCTGCCACCTGCTTCGCCGAGATCTGCGGCCAAAGCTCAGGTGCAGGACGTCTCTGTCGGTGGAAGTGAAGGTGACGGTGGCATTGAACTTCTATGCCACCGGCTCCTTCCAATACGCTGCTGGGGACATAGCAAACATCTCCCAGTACGGCGCGCATCGCTGCATCCGCCAGGTGACCGAAGCACTGTTCAGAAGGAGAAGCCAATTCATCTCCTTCCCCATGGCCCTGGAGAGCCAGCATCAGCGCGCATTGGGATTTTCCAGACTCGGGGAATTCCCCTTGGTGCAGGGCGCCATTGACTGTACGCATGTGGCTTTGCGGGCCCCTCTGGAGCATGGCGAGCAGTATCGCAACAGGAAGGGCTACCATTCTCTGAATGTGCAGCTGGTCTGTGACCACAAGCAGCGCATCATGGCAGTCAATGCCAGCTTCCCAGGCAGCAGCCACGATGCCTTTATCCTGCGGCAGAGTACTGTGCATGACATGTTCCAGGCACAGCCTCCCCCAAGAGGATGGCTACTCGGGGACAAAGGCTATCCTTTGTGCACCTGGCTCATGACCCCGCTCCGCGCGCCCAGGACCGCTGCTGAAGAGGCCTACAACGAGAGCCATCAAACCACCCGCAACATCATCGAGCTAACTATTGGGGTCCTCAAGCAGCGGTTCCGCTGCCTTGATCGCTCCGGAGGAGCTCTCCAGTATTCGCCGGACCGGGTCTCCCAATTTGTGGTGGTTTGCTGCATGCTACACAACCTGGCTATCCGCAGGACTCAGGCACTGCCACCTGACGTTGGACCAGCACCTCAGGAGGAGGAGCAGGAGGAGCATGAGGAGGAGGAGGAGGAGGAGGAGGAGGAGCAGGAGTACGTTCCCAGGAGGGAGCGACCAGGGCCAAGGGCCGCACGACGCCACCTTATTACACGGTACTTCTAAGCCCCCTGTCAGGGAATGGCCAGGGGCCATGAGGGAAGATGAATGCAGCCGCTCCGCAAGCCCTCAGCCGGCGAAGCCAACAAACACTAAGAAGAACAACCATGGAGACTGCATGAATAAAGATAATTTTTTATTAAACAAAAATGAAAAGCCCTTCCCACATGAATCCCCAAAAACAATAAACGGGCCCCACAAAAAGCCCAACAAACGACTCACTCCCACAAACTGGGGAGAAGCCACTCCACCTTTATTGAAACCGGGCCTCAACGTCGGCCTAACGCAAAAAAAAAGCCCTCCAAAAGCACAACCATGGGCAAAATAAAGATGGCCACCGCCATATTAAAGGAAAGCTGGCCACACCCTCTACTGAGTGGCCCGCGAGGGCGAGACCTTGGCCAGCATTTTGCCTCCCCTGCCCTGCCTGCTGCTCCTTCGCAAGCTCTGCCCAGTGGCTGCTGCGAGGCTGGGGGAAGGCGCCTGAGGCTCAGATGCCCTTCCGCCAGATGCCGCTGGGGGGCGGCCTACACGGCGTTTGGGCCTCAAGGGGCCGTCTCCTGAGTGGCGCACCTGAGCCTGGCCACCATCAGCTGCAGCCGCTTGCCCTTGACGCCCCAGAGGGGGAATGGCGGCGACGGATGGCGCAATGTGGGCCAGCTGGCGTCTGGGATGCGCTGGCTGGTGCTGTGGCGCGGTGGCACTCGGCCGGGCCCGCACTGCAGGATCCGCAGCAATCAGCCGACGGCCGGCTTGCTGGGATGGTCCAGCGCGGCGCCTGCCCTGGCGATGCCTGCCTGAGACAGCGCGTGTGGCAGCAGTGAGTGGCCCTGTGGTCCTGGTGTGCACGCGCATCACATCCGCCAGGGTCTTGACGGCATCAGTTAGCATGCGGCCAGTCGCGGCAGTTGCTGCCCCGAACTCACGCACACTGGTCGCCAGCGACTCGATGGCCTCAGGCATGCGCCCCACCACGCTCATGAGCTCCGTGTGGCGCCGGTCCGAGTCGTCGGCCATCTGATCGAGCTTCCGCACCTCCTCCGAAGTGAAGGTGTCCGGACTGGAGTCGCGACTCTCCCGCTGGGGAGGAGGGGGCCGAACTAGGGGACCCTTGCCGCGTTGGTGACGGCGAGTGTGCCGAGCAGCAGCACTCCCCTCTGATCCTTCCCCCCTTTGGGGGGAAGGCTGCGGGCCACGTGCACGGCTGCTGGGTGGCTGGACGCCACTGGTCCCAGAAGCTGCATTGCCCTGCGACAGTTCCTCCAGGCACTCGTCCAGTGAGGAGGTGTCGAGCATTTCCTCCTCTCCTGCGGGACGTGACTGTTCCCCCGAAGGTCCGGCTTGCTCCTCCTCCTCCTCCTGGTTGGAGGTGCTGTCACTGGCAGCCTCAGGGTCCTGGTCGTCACCAGCTGAAAGCAGGAATGCACAAGAGTAGCTTCAGAGTGAGGAGACGGCGTCAGCGAGGGAGTTAGGACTGGTGGGATTCAGCGCATTGGTGGGACAGTGGCAAAGGAGGTAGCTCGGATGGGCCAGTGCGACGCGAGAGGGCCAAAAGGCGAGGTCCTTACCATTGCCGGGCAGTGGAGGGTCGGATACACCGCACGCTGTGGGGACAATCACACGTGCTCCCATGAGCACACACACGCGCTCCTCCAGCCGAGTGAGCTTCTGCAGCTTGGCGCGGCCACCCCTGGCACGGGCCTGGCGATTAAACGCTACTTTAGCCTGCAAGAGAAAGGACGGGCTGTAAGTGCGCAGTGAAGCCCTGATGTAGTGTGCACTGCCTCCCATGGTGGAATAGCTTGGACAGAGTGAAGCCCTGATGTAGTGTGCACTGCCTCCCATGGTGGAATAGCTTGGACAGAGTGAAGCCCTGATGTAGTGTGCACTGCCTCCCATGGTGGAATAGCTTGGACAGAGTGAAGCCCTGATGTAGTGTGCACTGCCTCCCATGGTGGAATAGCTTGGACAGAGTGAAGCCCTGATGTACTGTCCACTGCCTCCCATGGTGGAATAGCTTGGCCAAAGTGTAGAGTGCCGAATGGCCATTTGATGCTCATGACTGTCCCAATGCTGCTGGCTGAGGGCTGGCCAAAAGGACTTTCAGGTCCCTTTGCCCATCATGTCAGGTGTACATGCAAGAATGAGGAGGAGACTGGAAAGGCTACTCACCCTCACAATCCTGGTCAGATCGTTGTATTTCTTACGGCATTGTGTGTGGGTCCTGGGGGCCTCGCCGGTGAACGTCACCCTCTGGGCGATCTGCTTCCAGGCTTTGGTGTAGTCGTGGTGGGTTGGATTCCTCCCACTGTCTGGAAACAAGATCTTGCGCCTCACCTCCAGAGCTGTGACCATTATGTCCAGATCACCCTCTGAGAAGCGCAGGGCACGCTGACGGGCCTTCTCTGGCGTTGCCATGACTCCCTGGGGCTGAGCAGTAGTGTTGAGGCCTCTTTGCAAGGCTGCAGTGTGCAGGGCGTGGCAGCAGACCAATTCGTCCCTTCCCCCTTTAAGAGCTGGTCGGCACCACGGGGTCTGCTGTCAGTGCAAAAATGACCGCACCCGTGCTGCGCCCCGCCTGGGCGCTATCCCTCTGGACCGCCGGCTTAGCGCCTAAAGAGAGTAGTGGAACGCCTCTTTTAGCACTCCACCAACCTCTTAGGGCGAAGCCACTGAATTCCCGGCAACGGGGCGCTACTTTGGGGCGGGCGCTAACTTCGGGCGGGCGCTAAGGTTAGCGCCCCAAAACTGCCTATACTGAAAATCTAGCCCTTTGTGTTTTTATGGGGGTCTTTCTGTTGGCGAGGGGGGCCCTTTTTTTGTTCCGGCCAATGTTGAAGGCCATGTGGATGGCCAACTTTTGTTAGTCCTCCCCAGGTTGGGGGAGTGACATATGTTTGTGACTGTTTTTTGGGTGTGTTCTGTGTTTTTGAGTTTCATGTGGGAAGGGGCCTCAGTTTGTTAAATAAAGGTTTTTATTTATTCAGCTTGTCCAGGTGTCATGTTTCAAGTGTTTGTTGCGTTAACCGGCTGACGGCTTCCGGAGCGGCTGCCTTCAGGTGCGCTCATTCCCACAGGCCATTCCCTCACAGCGGGCCTAGAAGTGTCGAGCAATAAGCCCCCGGCGTACGGCCCTTGGGCCTTCTGGCCCCCTCCTGGCCTGCTCCTCCTCCTCCTCCCCCTCCTCCTCCTGATGGTCCTCCTGCTCGTCCTCCTCAGGTGGTGGTGCAATGTCAGGTGGCAGTGCCTGCGTCCGGCGGATAGCCAGGTTGTGCAGCATGCAGCACACCACGACGAACTGGGACACTCTATCCGGCGAATACTGTAGAGAGCCGCCGGAGCGATCCAGGCAGCGGAAGCGTTGCTTGAGGACGCCTATGGTTTGCTCTATGACGTTCCTTGTTGCTTGATGGCTTTCGTTGTATGAGTCCTCCGCTGGGGTCCTGGGCGCGCGGAGCGGGGTCATGAGCCATGTGCACAAAGGGTAGCCCTTGTCCCCGATAAGCCATCCCCTTGGTGGAGGCTGTGCCTGGAACATGTCAGCCACAGTAGTCTGGCGCAGGATAAAAGCATCGTGGCTGCTTCCTGGGAAGCGGGCATTTACAGCTAGGATGCGCTGCCTGTGGTCACACACCAGCTGCACATTGAGGGAATGGTAGCCCTTGCGGTTGCGGTAAACCTCGGGATTGTCTATAGGTGCCCGCATAGCCACATGCGTGCAGTCAATGGCGCCCTGCACCATGGGGAAGCCCGCGATCCTGCCAAATCCCACTGCACGCTGCTGCTGCCTCTGTTGGGTCATGGGGAAGGAGATGAACTGGTGTCTCCTCGCGAACAGTGCATCGGTGACCTGCCGGATGCAGCGATGTACGGCGAACTGGGAGATGTTCGCGATGTCCCCAGCAGCGGCTTGGAACGAGCCGCTTGCATAAAAGCTGAGAGCCACCGTGACCTTCACTTCCACTGACAACAGAGAAGGTCATAGACTTAGGTAGCAGTGGGGGAATTAAAAAACAGAATGTGTCAGGAAGGGACAGAAGGTATGGAGTAAAAAGTAAAGTACTAAAAAGGGAAAAAACGGGAACTAAGTGTTACAAAACATATTTGAAAGTTCTTTATCTGAATGCACGTAGCATTCGTAACAAAATGAATGAGTTAACGGCACAAATAATGACATATGGGTATGATCTTGTGGCCATTACAGAAACATGGCTGCAGGGTGACCATGACTGGGAATTAA
Source organism: Somniosus microcephalus (assembly GCF_052327205.1). Taxonomy (NCBI): domain Eukaryota; kingdom Metazoa; phylum Chordata; class Chondrichthyes; order Squaliformes; family Somniosidae; genus Somniosus; species Somniosus microcephalus. Next base: position 8,849 of record NW_028226103.1, on the reverse strand, counting down.
ACATACCAGGTTATTTAACAATCAGGAAGGACAGGCAGGAAGGGAGAGGAGGTGGGGTGGCTATGTTAATAAAGGAAGGACTCACTATAATACAGAGAAATGATATTGGGTCAAAGGAGCAGGATAGTGAAACAGTTTGGGTGGAGGTAAGGAATAATAAGGGGAAAAAAACACTAGTGGGTGTAGTCTATAGGCCTCCGAACAGTTGCAACTCTATTGGATGGAGTATTAATCAGGAAATAGTTGAGGCTTGTAATAAGGGAACAGCTATAATTATGGGGGATTTTAATTATCATATTAACTGGACAAATCAAATTGGGCAGAGCAGCCTTGAGGAAGAGTTCATTGAGTGTATTAGGGATGGGTTTCTTGAGCAGTATGTAACTGAACCGACCAGGGGGCAAGCAACCTTAGATTTGGTCCTGTGTAATGAGACAGGATTAATTAAAAATGTCCTAGTAAAGGATCCCCTTGGAATGAGTGACCATAACATGGTTGAGTTCCATATTCAATTAGAGGGTGAGAAGGTTGGATCTCAAACAAGCGTGCTGAGCTTGAATAAAGGAGACTATGAAGGTATGAGAGCGGAATTAATGAGAGTGGACTGGGAAAATAGATTAAAGGGTAAGACGGTACATGACCAGTGGTGTACATTTAAGGAGTTATTTTACAACTTCCAAAAAAATATATTCCACTGAGGAAAAAAGGGTGTAAAAGAAAAGATAGCCATCCGTGGCTAAGTAAAGTAATTAAGGATAGTATCCGACTAAAAACAAGGGCATATAAGGTAGCCAAATCTAGTGGGAGGATGGAAGATTGGGAAGTCTTTAAAAGACAGCAAAAAATAACAAAAAGATTGATTAAGAAAGGGAAGATAGATTATGAAAGTAAATTAGCAAAAAATATAAAAACAGACAGTAAAAGTTTCTATAGTTATATAAAAAAAAAGGGTGGCTAAAGTAAATGTTGGTCCCTTTGAGGATGAGACTGGGAAATTAATGGTGGGAAACATGGAGATGGCAAAAACACAGAACAATTATTTTGTATCAGTCTTTACGGTAGAGGACACTAAGAATATCCCAACACTGGACAAACAGGGGGCTCTAGGGGGGGAGGAACTAAATACAATTAAAATCACTAAGGAAGTGGTACTTGGTAAAATAATGGGACTCAAGGCGGATAAATCCCCTGGACCTGATGGCTTGCATCCCAGGGTCTTGAGGGAAGTAGCGGTAGGGATTGTGGATGCATTGGTAATAATTTTCCAAAACTCACTGGACTCAGCAAAGGTCCCGGCAGATTGGAAAACTGCTAATGTAACACCCTTATTTAAAAAGGGTAGTAGGCAGAAGGCTGGAAACTATAGACCTGTTAGCCTAAGATCTGTGGTTGATAAAATGTTAGAGTCCATTATTAAGGAGACAGTAACGGGACATTTGGATAAACATAATTTAATAGGGCAAACTCAGCATGGTTTCATGAAGGGGAAGTCATGTTTAACAAATTTGCTTGAGTTTTTTGAGGAAGTAACATACAGGGTGGATAAAGGGGAACCAGTGGACGTAGTGTATTTAGACTTCCAAAAGGCATTTGACAAGGTGCCACACAAAAGATTATTGCTCAAGATAAAAAATCACGGGATTGGGGGTAATATTCTGGCATGGGTGGAGGATTGGCTCTCTAACAGAAAGCAGAGAGTTGGGATAAATGGTTCGTTCTCAGATTGGCAACCAGTAACTAGTGGTGTTCCGCAGGGGTCAGTGCTGGGTCCCCAACTCTTTACAATCTATATTAACGATTTGGAGGAGGGGACCGAGTGTAACATATCAAAGTTTGCAGATGATACAAAGATGGGACGGAAAGTAGTGAGTGAGGAGGACATAAAAAACCTGCAAAGGGACAGAGACAGGCTAAGTAAGTGGGCAGAGATTTGGCAGATGGAATACAATACTGGAAAGTGTGAGGTTATGCACTTTGGCAGGAAAAATCATAGAGCAAGTTATTATCTTAATGGCAAGAAACTGGAAAGTACTGTAGTTCAAAGGGATCTGGGGGTCCTGGTGCACGAAACTCAAAAAGTTAGTATGCAGGTGCAGCAAGTGATTAAGAAGGCCAATGGAATGTTGGCTTTTATTGCTAGGGGGTTGGAATATAAAAACAGGGAGGTATTGCTGCAGTTGTACAAGGTATTGGTGAGGCCGCACCTGGAATACTGCATACAGTTTTGGTGTCCATACTTAAGAAAAGACATACTTGCTCTCGAGTCAGTACAAAGAAGGTTCACTCGGTTAATCCCGGGGATGAGGGGGTGGTCATATGAGGAGAGGTTGAGTAGATTGGGACTCTACTCATTGGAGTTCAGAAGAATGAGAGGCGACCTTATTGAAACATATAAGATTGTGAAGGGGCTTGATCGGGTGGATGCGGTGAGGATGTTCCCAATGATGGGTGAAACTAGAACTAGGGGGCATAATCTTAAAATAAGGGGCTGCTCATTCAAAACTGAGATGAGGAGAAACTTCTTCACTCAGAGGGTGGTAGGTTTGTGGAATTTGCTGCCCCAGAAAGCTGTGGAAGCTACATCATTAAATAAATTTAAAACAGAAATAGATAGTTTCCTAGAAGTAAAGGGAATTAAGGGTTACGGGGAGCGGGCAGGAAATTGGACATGAGTCTGGGTTCGGAATGGTCATGGCCCTGTGGGTAGTGGAGCGGGCCCAGGGGCCGTGTAGCCTTGTTCTGCTCCTACTGTGTTCTAATTCTGTTAGATTTCAGGAGATGGTTTTATTCCTGTTCCTGGCTGGGGTGGAGATCGCCTTTACAGAAGGTAAGTACTGTAGAAAATATAGGGACAGAGTGATCTCCTGGAAGAATTTCGATCGCCTAGATGGGTCGGAGAGGAATTTCCCAGATTTTTTTCTCCCAAATTGGCCATTGGGTCTTGATCTGGTTTTTCGCCTCTCCCGGGAGATCACATGGGTTCGGGTGGATGCAGAGTGATAGAAGATTTGAGGTTAGGATCAGATCAGCCATGATCTTATTGAATGGTGGAGCAGGCTCGAGGGGCCGATTGGCCTACTCCTGCTCCTATTTCTTATGTTCTTATGTTCTTATGAGAGAGACGTCCTGGACATGAGCTGTGGCTGCAAATCTGCGTGAAGCAGCTGGCAGATCTCTCCAACCACCTCCCTTCTGAAGCGCAGCCTCTTTACACAAAGTGCCGCAGACATGGTGACATAGGACACCTGCTGCCGGTATTGCCTGGGTGCGTAAGGCCTACGTTGGCGACGCCTGATGGCCCTTCTGTGTCTACGCATGGCTGCCCGTCTCTCACAGCGTCTGCGAGCCCTCCGCACATAATGCTGCAACTCAATGTTGGCCCCCCATGCAGCCCCCATAACCAAGGTCGTAACAGTGAAATCAGCAAGAGTCAAATGTCAAAGCACTGGCCAGAAGCCAGAAAGACCTCTCCTATCTTGTCCCAAATCTGGAATCTCTGTCCCTTGGTCTCTGTGTAGAAATCCAAAGCAGTGAAGTCATTGCAGCAAAATGGCTGGGCTTTATAGGTCAGTGGAGGTGCCCTTTAATTTGCGCTCCCCGAGGCCCACAGGGCCTCTGCAACGTTCCATTTTACAATTCCTAATAGCGCCACGCCCACATTGGGCGGGCGCCACTCAATTTCCGGGTTGGGGCGCTAAAACAGCGTTGCGCGAGGATATGACGTCATAAGCTGCGCGCGCACCCGAGCGGGCGCTAACACTTTGCGCCGGCGCTAAATCTCAATTGAATTTGGGCGTCGGCGCAGATCGGTCTGCATCGACGGAAATATAGCCCTTTTTTGGCGTTAGCGCCTGGCGCAGCCAACTGAATTTCTAGGCCCTAACCTCCAATTCACTCCAATATTCAACCGACAATTCACTCCAATATCTAACCCCCAATTCACTCCAATATCTAACCCCCAATTCACTCCAATATCTAACCCCCAATTCTATCCAATAACTAACCACCAATTCACTCCAATAACTAACCCCCAATTCACTCCACTATTCAACCCCCAATTCACTCCAATATCTAACCCCCAATTCACTCCAATATCTAAACCCCAATTCACTCCAATATCTAACCCCCAATTCACTCCAATATCTAACCCCCAATTCAATCCAATAACTAGCCCCCAATTCACTCCAATAACTAACCCCCAATTCACTTCAATATTCAACCCTCAAATCACTCCAATATTCAACCCCCAATTCACTCCAATATTCAACCCTCAAATCACTCCAATATTCAACCCCCAATTCACTCCAATATTCAACCCCCAATTCACTCCAATATCTAACCCCCAATTCACACCAATATCTAACCCACAATTCACTCCAATATTCAACCCCCAATTCACTCCAATATCTAACCCACAATTCACTCCAATATTCAACCCCCAATTCACTCCAATATCTAACCCACAATTCACTCCAATATTCAACCCCCAATTCACTCCAATATCCAACCCCAATTCACCCCAATATCTAACCCCCAATTCACTCCAATATCTAACCCCCAATTCACTCCAATATTCAACCCCCAATTCACTCCAATATTCAACCCCCAATTCACTCCAATATTCAACCCCCAATTCACTCCAATATTCAATCCCCAATTCACTTCAATATTCAACCCCCAATTCACTCCAACATCTAACCCCAATTCAATCCAATAACTAACCCCCAATTCACTCCAATAACTAACCCCCAATTCACTCCAATATTCAACCCCCAATTCACTCCAATATTCAACCCCCAATTCACTCCAATATTCAACCCCCAATTCACTCCAATATCTAACCCCCAATTCACTCCAATATTCAACACCCAATTCACTCCAATATCTAACCCCCAATTCAATCCAATAACTAACCCCCAATTCACTCCAATATTCAACCCCCAATTCACTCCAATATTCAACCCCCAATTCACTCCAATATCTAACCCCCAATTCACTCCAATATCTAACCCCCAATTCACTCCAATATTCAACACCCAATTCACTCCAATATCTAACCCCCAATTCACTCCAAAATTCAACTCCCAATTCACTCCAATATTCAACCCCAATTCACTCCAATTTCAACCCCCAATTCACTCCAATATCTAACCCCCAATTCATTCCAATATTAAACCCCCAATTCACTATAATATTCAGCCCCCAATTAATTCCAATATTCAACCCCCAATTCATTCCAATATTCAAACCCCAATTCACGATAATATTCAACCCCCAATTGATTCCAATATTCAACCCCCAATTCACTCCAGTATCTAACCCCCAATTCACTCCAATATTCAACCCCCAATTCATGATAATTTTCAACCCCAAATTCACTCCAATATTCAACCCCCAATTCACTCCAGTATTCAACCGCCAATTCACTCCAATATTCAACCCCAAATTCACTCCAATATTCAACCCCCAATTCACTCCAATATCTAACCCCCAATTCACTCCAATATTCAACACCCAATTCACTCCAATATCTAACCCCCAATTCACTCCAAAATTCAACTCCCAATTCACTCCAATATTCAACCCCCAATTCACTCCAATATTCAACCCCCAATTCACTCCAATATCTAACCCCCAATTCACTCCAATATTCAACACCCAATTCACTCCAATATCTAACCCCCAATTCACTCCAAAATTCAACTCCCAATTCACTCCAATATTCAACCCCAATTCACTCCAATTTCAACCCCCAATTCACTCCAATATCTAACCCCCAATTCATTCCAATATTAAACCCCCAATTCACTATAATATTCAGCCCCCAATTAATTCCAATATTCAACCCCCAATTCATTCCAATATTCAAACCCCAATTCACGATAATATTCAACCCCCAATTGATTCCAATATTCAACCCCCAATTCACTCCAGTATCTAACCCCCAATTCACTCCAATATTCAACCCCCAATTCATGATAATTTTCAACCCCAAATTCACTCCAATATTCAACCCCCAATTCACTCCAGTATTCAACCGCCAATTCACTCCAATATTCAACCCCAAATTCACTCCAATATTCAACCCCCAATTCACTCCAATATTCAACCCCAAATTCACTCCAATATTCAACCCCCAATTCACTCCAATGTTCAACCCCCAATTCACTTCAATATTCAACCCCCAATTCACTCCAATATTCAACCCCAAATTCACTCCAATATTCAACCCCCAATTCACTCCAATATTCAACCCCAAATTCACTCCAATATTCAAACCCGAAGTCACTCCAATATTCAACCCCGCAATTCACTTCAATATTCAACCTCCAATTCACTCCAATATTCAACCCCAAATTCACTCCAATATTCAACCCCCAATTCACTTCAATATTCAACCCCCAATTCACTCCAATATTCAACCCCCAATTCACTCCAACATTCAACCCCCAATTCACTTCAATATTCAACCCCCAATTCACTTCAATATTCAACCCCCAATTCACTCCAATATTCAACTGCAAATTCACTCCAATATTCAACCCCAATTTACTCCAATATTCAACCCCACAATTCACTCCAATATCTAACCCCAATTCACTCCAATATTCAACCTCTAATTGACGGCAATATCTAACCACCAATTAACTCCAATATTCAACCCCCAATTCACTCCAATATTCAACCCCCAATTCACACCAATATCTAACCCCCAATTCACTCCAATATCTAACCCCCAATCCACTCCAATATCTAACCCCCAATTCACTCCAATATTCAACCCCCAATTCACTCCAATATTCAACCGCCAATTCACTCCAATATTCAACCCCCAATTCATTTCAATATTCAACCCCAATTCATCCCAATATCTAACCCCCAATCCACTCCAATATCTAACCCCCAATTCACTCCAATTTTCAACCCCCAATTCACTCCAATATTCAACCCCCAATTCACTCCAATATTCAACCCCCAATTCACTCCAATATTCAACCCCCAATTCACTCTAATATTCAATCCCCAATTCACTTCAATATTCAACCCCCAATTCACTCCAATTTCTAACCCCCAATACACTCCAATATCTAACACCCAATTCACTCCAATATTCAACTCCCAATTCACTCCGATATTCAACCCCCAATTCACTCCAATATTCAACCCCCAATTCACTCCAATATTCAACCCCAATTCACTCCAATATCTAACCCCCAATTCAATCCAATATTCAACCCCCAATTCACTCCAATATTCAACCCCCAATTCACTCCAATATTCAACCCCCAACTCACTCCAATATTCAACCCCCAATTCACTCCAATATTCAATCCCCAATTCACTTCACTATTCAACCCCCAATTCACTCCAATTTCTAACCCCCAATTCACTCCAATATCAAGCCCCAATTCACTCCAATATTCAACCCCCAATTCACTCCAATATTCAACCCCCAATTCACTCCAATATTCAACCCCCAATTCACTCCAATATCTAACCCCCAATTCACTCCAATATCTAACCCCCCATTCACTCCAATATTCAACCCCCATTCACTCCAATATTCAACCCCCAATTCACTCCAATATTCAACCCCCAATTCACTCCAATATTCAACCCCCAATTCACTCCAATATTCAACCCCAATTTACTCCAATATTCAACCCCCAATTCACTCCAATATTCAACCCCCAATTGACTCCAATATTCAACCCCCAACTCACTCCAATATTCAACCCCCAATTCACTCCAATATCTAACCCCTAATTCACTCCAATATTCAACCCCCCAATTCACATCCAATATTCAACCCCCCAATTCACTCCAATATCTAACCCCCAATTCACTCCAATATTCAACTCCCAATTCACTCCAATATTCAATCCCCAATTCACTCCAATATTCAACCCGCAATTCACTCCAATATTCAACCCCCAATTCACTCCAATATCTAACCCCCAATTCAATCCAATATTCAACCCCCAATTCACTCCAATAATCAACCCCCAATTCACTCCAATATTCAACCCCCAATTCACTCCAATATTCAACCCCCAATTCACTCCAATATTCAACCCCCAATTCACTCCAATATTCAACCCCCAATTCACTCCAATATCTAACACCTAATTCACTCCAATATTCAACCCCCCAATTCACATCCAATATTCAACCCCCAATTCACTCCAATATCTAACCCCCAATTCACTCCAATATTCAACTCCCAATTCACTCCAATATTCAACCCCCAATTCACTCCAATATTCAACCCCCAATTCACTCCAATATTCAACCCCCAACTCACTCCAATATTCAACCCCCAATTCACTCCAATATCTAACCCCCAATTCACTCCAATATCTAACCCCAATTCAAACCATTATTTAACCCCCAATTCACTCCAATATTCAACCTCCAATTCACTCCAATATTCACCCCCCAACTCACTCCAATATTCAACCCCCAATTCACTCCAATATTCAACACCCAATTCACTCCAATATTCAACCCCCAATTCACTCCAACATCTAACCCCCAATTCACTCCAATATCTAACCCCCAATTCACTCCAATATTCAGCCACCAATTCACTCCAATATTCAACCCCCAATTCACTCCAATATTCAACCCCCAATTCACTCCAATATTCAACCCCCAATTCACTCCAATATTCAACCCCCAATTCACTCCAATATTGAACCCCCAATTCATTCCAATATTCAACCCCCAATTGACTCCAATATTCAACCCCCAACTCACTCCAATATTCAACCCCAAATTCACTCCAATATCTAACCCCTAATTCACTCCAATATACAACCCCCCAATTCACATCCAATATTCAACCC